>NW_003852743.1:222615-224585 GCF_000181295.1 Otolemur garnettii
TGTTGAAGTCTATTCTGTCTGACACAAATATAGATGCATCGGCTTTCCTATATTTATCCTAAGCATAGTATATAATTTTTCATCCTATTGCTTTCAGCCTGTCTTGTCTTTGTATATGTGCATCTCTTGTAGACAGCACATAGCTTGACTGTTTTTTCATTATTTATTCTGACAACTTCTGACTTCTGATCATGGTATTACTTTATTTGCTTTGAAAATAAGCACAGAGATAGTTGAACTATGTCAAGCATTCTATTGTTTGTCTCCTCTTTAGGCCTGTTCAGATTATCTTTAGTATTGCATTTATTTCTTCTGTTTGATTTTTAGACAGGTAGACATTAATATTTACTAAGAAAATAAAAATACAATATGAAATGAGAAAGTGTGAGGATAAACACTGTGCTGTTGGATTTGAATAAAAGGTATCTGTATGAACTAATGATCACTAAAAATATACTTCTGAACTCCTCCATTGAAGGGATAAGATGGAACAGCAACCAAAACAATGAATATAATACAATGCCTAACTTTTATTTATTAAATGTCACTTCCAACTAAAAGATAAAAGGATTGGTAATAGGGAAATCAAAGGTGAACCTGAAATAGTTTGTTACAAAAGCAAAGATGTATTCAAATACTACAATGGGACAGGAGATTATCTAAAAGGACTTACTCTGGGGAAGTCTAAGACAAATTAAACATCAAACAAATAATAATGGTAATAGCCTATAACATTGATTATATGAAAAATGATTATTTTTAAAAGGGAATCAATACATCTAGAGAGATATATTTTTAAAAGGCAAGAGGCTCTGAAAAATAGAGAAATTTCCTTATAGAATAAAAAAATGGGGAAAAATGACCGTTTTGCAACTAACAACAGAAATAATTTTGCACATTGAATTTATAAATGCCAATTTCCTAAAGGACAAAAGATATATTCATATTTGGAAATTGCTAATCCCATCTCATTAACTGATAGAAGTTGGGGGTGGGAATCCAGTAAAAATATAGTATAAAAGACTGAACAACATGATTAATGAATTTGACTGACTGTAAATTATACAACACAATAACAACTGAACAATCCCCAAGTGTACATGAAACATTCACCGAGACCATATTCTCAGCCACAAAGTAAGTCTTCATAGTTATCAAATAATACTACTAATTTAGCTTCATTAACAATAAAATATTCAGAAAATTCTTAAAATTTTCACATCTAACACTTCTAAATAACATATGGATCACAAATTATAGCAGAAATTATAAAAAAAGAACTCAATAATAATGAAAATACAATATGTCTAAATTTATGTAGTACAGGAAAAGTAGCAATTAGAGGAAAATGTATAACTTTAAATGCTTCTATTAGAAAACAAAGATATAAATATGCAATATAAGGAACTAAGCTTTCACATTAAGAAGCTAGAAAAACAGAGAAATTGAACAAATTAAGCTCAAAGAACATACATAAAAGAAATAATAAAGATCAAATCAAAATAGAAATAGAAATAAATATAAAATATTACCACAAAATAGACATCAAGCAAACATTAAAAAAACAAAAGTTATTTCTTTGGTAAGGATAAAATAAGATATATTAACCCTAGCAAGACTGATCAGTAAAAAAGAGCAAACACAAATCACCCGTATTAGGTATGGAGAAGGGCATATCCAAAGAGATCCTATAGATAGCAAAAAGAAAATATGGAGATATTGCAAACTTTGTATCAGTAGTTTAGCTGAAGTGCACATATTTCCTTGGCAAAAGCAACTAATTCAAACTGACACAGGAAGATAAAATAAAAAAAGAAATACCTCTAAATTGGTTTAAGAAATTCATATTTTAGTTAAAAATCTTCCCAGGGAACAGTTCTAATTCTGCATCATTTCATTGGTGAATTCTATCAAATTATTTAAAGAAGAAATAATACCAATGATAGACACACTCTCAGAGGAAATAAATA
>NW_003852743.1:224959-226735 GCF_000181295.1 Otolemur garnettii
TGACAAAGTGAAATTTGTGAAAGAAAGGAAGGAAGGAAGGAAAGAGAAAGAGAGAAAGAAGAAAGAAAGAAAAGTAATACATCGTGATAAATTGATTTATCCAGAAATGCAACATTGCTTTAACAGGAAAAGTCAAACAACATAATTCCCTATGTTAACAGAAAAAAGGAGAAAAATTAGGATTATCTCAATAAAGGCAAAAAAGTCTCAGAATTCACCCATTTCTGATACAAATTCTTAGTAATCTAAAAATAAAGAATAAAACATGCTTAATCTGATATTGAGCAACTAGGGAAAAATAAAAGCAACAAAACGTAATATATAACATCATATTTAATGGAAGTCCATAGTCTATTATCATCTCTAAGAAAACATAACTCACACTGAAAAATAAAGAAGAAAATGAGAAGAAAAGGCATCTTTCCCAAGAAGTATTCAATGTTTATTGTGGAAAAAGAAAGTACCTTCAATGAATTGAGAGGTAAGCAAATAAATAGATAAATAAATAATAATGTTTCAAAATATTTTTCTAAATTCCGAACTTTTAGTATTTAAGCTCTATTTATACTTTATTTTTGTTATAGACTTTAATAATAAACTAATATTAAATATATACATAACGTGAACTTATCCACATGAAAACTTCATTATTATAGACCATTCAAATCTCTAAACATTTACATAATATAAGAGAAGCAAATACTTAGAGCTTGAAATAAATGTGCTTTATATAATAATAAAGGTAGGGAAAACTTAACTAAAATTTGCTGAAAGGAGAATATAAAATTTCTTTCACAATTTTTGTAATGTTTAAAGTTTATGTAATTTCTAACATAAAAGAGTTGAATAACACTACAAAGAATTCATGAATTCTCTTTACCAGATGTGATAATTATTTATATTTCACCACATTTGCTTTATCACTCTCATTATTATCTCTTCCATAGAGTAACATCTATATGAGGACAAGAGCTTTGTTTTTTTTCTTTTTTTATTGCTCCGTGCCAGCTTCTAATATACTAAGGTATATACATAATAGACTTTCAATAACACCTGTGGACTTAATTAAATATTGACTCTATAAAAGAAGAGGCTGCCTGAAAGAAGAGCATTAAAGAAGTATGGGAAATAAACAAAACCAATTGGGCCTCATTTATACAAGCCCCATTTTACAAGTCTACCAAGCCCATTGTACTTTTTAAGAATCTTTAACTTGAGCATAAGTTTGGGATCTAAAGCTTTGTTTTCCCTTTATATTGTGTATTGGCAAACAGAGTTGTGTACAGAATGGTGCTCTCTCTCAACATTGCCAAGGGGCATTCTGCTGTAATCATATGCAGGTAACACTGAACCACCATAGAGAAAATCTGTCACCTTTCACTGTGCTTAACTGTCAGTTAACATCACCAGAGCAGCTTTAACTCTCATCAAAATCTTACTTAGGACATTTTCTAACAAACGTACATTCTATAATATTAACATAGATCTTCTATGTCATTTTATAATTCTCTCATGTATATATTTTATGTAAGAAGGAAATTTTCAATGAGATTACGGTGAAAGCAAATTCCAGGAGAACATGAACATTCAGTATTGTAGCTCCAGATCATAGAAAGTGCCTGGAACATGGTTAAAACTTTAGGGACTACTTTAAAATAAACAAAGCAGATGCACAGAGCAAATTTTCAACTAGGATTTGCCATGATTATCTTCCAAATTTAGTAGTATTTCTACTACCTGAAAGAGAGTTGCCTGAAAATGGCTGCATGCTGTCCC
>NW_003852743.1:226755-236909 GCF_000181295.1 Otolemur garnettii
ACCTCCAACAGGATGAAGTTTTACCTATGGCTTTTACCTCCTTCTAGCTACACTAAGTAACGATGTACTTGTCAAGAGCTACCAATACCCACTGAAAGAATTAAAACAACACAACCCATTCGCATGACTCTGATGTTTACCCTGAGAACCTTTGGTCTTTGTCAACCAATCTTATTAGTCTGCCCTTCCCTGATTGACATTTTCCATCTTTAATATCTTCTCTACCTATCTAGAGCTAATCCAAATGACAAACTACCTTCTGTTTCTCTGGAATTTCTACTTTCTGGTCCATCCATTTGTTCAGACAGCCAATATTTATTTTGCAACTACACTTGAGCTTGCCATTGAGGGAGGTACTGTGGCCAAACCTATGATTACAATTCATTCCCTCATTGTACTTTGGAAAATAATTAGAAATAACTAAATTTTTGCTTTTGATCAATGCCACATGAGAATTGAAAAATGCAGAGAGATTCTACCAGGAGGACTGAAACATCTTACAGTTCATCTTACAGATGGACTATAGGATTGTACAGAAAAGACACATCACCAAAGTTGTCCATTAATTTTATTAATTGCTGCTCAAAGGTTGTATAATTTTAGCTGAAGTGAAGTAGCTCCACAGACCAGGAAGAGGCATATAACAGTTTCCTAAGACTTGCCCATTTCTTGTTTTCTTCATAGAAATGAGTGATAGTCATTATGGCTAGGTCAAACATTGTGGTCCTATTTCTTTGGGAAACATAGTAACATTGTACTTCTGGAAAATATAATATTTAAGCATGTGATTCACTATATACTATTTGTCCTACTGTGATGATAGAGGCTCTGTCAACCTGGGTCCTTAACTGAGGAGGCAAGGCGCAGATGGCAGCTGAGTCACAAAGGACATCTAGCATAAGCAAGGATAAATCTTTATTGTTTTAACTTAAAAAAAAAAAGAAAAGAAAAGAAAAAGCTTGAGATTGTTTGTTAGTGCAGCATAACCTAGGCCATCCTGACTAATAGTGCCCCTGGGGTCTTTCCAAAACCAAGATTAATATGTACAATGATACAGCACTTTAAATTTTAAAAGTGACTCACTATTTGATTTACATTAGCAAACTGCATTATCCTTCCAGAGAAAGTGGACATTCAGCAGTTAGGTGATCTCAAAGCCTCTCCTTTCCTCAAATTATCCAGAATCCCTTAAAGCTTATTTCCACATAGAGGCCAATCCAGTCTATTCTGGTCTAGGACAGTGGCAGAGAAGATCATGAAGGCACCCCTGAGGAACTGAATATACTGTAATTCTAATACATTAGAAGATTCGCTTGTTCTATCATGAAAAGACCAATATCATATTACACCCATGCACAATATTCCTATTCAATGGGAGTTTAATAAATAAATGTTGGCTCACATTTTACCAGATCATTTAATTTTACTATGTCAACTCATAGTAAATAATAATTAAGGTGAATCATAACTTTACATTTAGAGCATTACATAGTAATGTTTTCAAAGAGCTAAAAATATTAGTAATGAATATTAGAGGTGGTTAATAGATGTAAGTAATTAACCACATCAATAATTAGGTGTCCCTAGTGAGGTGTAACTAATTACTGAATTTGGGGATCTATTATATCATAATGGGGTATAATTCTTGCTTATATGGTGCAAGCCTGTTATCAGTGACATAATTTAACTTTCTAATGACCTTTTCATTCAGATTTGATTAATTCCATATCAAGGCATTAGCTCATTCAGTGAGCCTTAATGCCGTGGTAGATATTATAATTACCTAGCAGAATCAAGGCCTATAAGCACTCAGAATTGCAATAGAAAATGTCATCATCTGCAAGTGCTTTGGCACTGGAAGACAGATTTAGGACAAAATTATCTATTATCCATGCAGCATAATATCAGAGGATATTGAAATGTGCTTATTACTCTCCAGCAACTTCAGATTATCCAGTTATTAGCAATAACACCCAATGCAAAGAGCTTGATTGCTTTTCAAAAAATAAATGTGTTTTTCTTTCTTTTCAATATACATTGTTTTTAGTTTTTGACTGCTTCTGCAGTATCCACCATACATATGCTCCCTCTAGGGATACACTGGGCTGATAAAAACTCAGGCATGCAGAGTTGCCAAATACATTAAGAAGCCATCAATCTATTATTGGACAAATTAATAGTGCCTAAACAAAAAGGTATTGGTGATGTGCAAAGAAACACAGAGCAGGAAAATATCTAGCAATTTATAATAGAAATTATTTCCAAGGGAAAATGAAATGTACATTCTGTTTTTCAGGTAGTATATGGAAAAGTACATTATCAAGAAGCCTGAGCCAGGCTGAGAATAGTAAGCTTATTCAAACAAAATGCTATCCCCAATATCTATCTCATCAGTAAATAATACTACATCACTTTAGCCTCTCAGAATTTATAAATTACTTTCACATCTACTTCTCACAAAAGTTCTCAGGAAGAGTATATCCTCCCTTCACAGAGGAGGTGACTGAGGCCAGAGTGTAACACAAGGAACTTAACAAATAGCATTAACTAGCAAATGTCAGTGTCAAGATAGTGTCAACAAAAAAGGATACCTGAGACCCCATCCCAACAAAATTGTGTTAGTTGTGAGAGTACCAAGTGTACCTTTGGTACTATCGCCAAACTCTCTGAGCCTCATTTTCCATACCTCCTTCAAGGTATCATTATAGGATTAAGTAAAATAACATACAGTAAAATCTTTAGCTCTTGTCAGTGAGTATGCTAACAAATATGAAAACTGGTTCTCCAAAAAATAAAACATATGACATATATATGTAATTAAGTTTACTATAAACTTTATTTGGATAAATAACATCTAACACACAATTAACAAATAATAAAAAGAAATACCTATTATGGTAAATTCAACTGATTCTAACAGAATGCTTCAATTGATTTTTTCTTTAAAACCTATTTCTTGTAGCCACATTTTGGTTGCAATTCAATAAGGATTTGACAAATGGGGTGGCATCTCAATCTGCTCTTGCCTCAATAAATGCATCATTGATAAATCTGATATGTGACATGAGTGCTTGTTGATATTTATGTTTATTTTAATGAGTTAGGAGGAAAATGACACAACCAAGATGTGTGTCAAACCCTCACTTATTCATTAAAGATGTGAATGGCATTTTTGCTGACTCAGATAACAGTTGTCAAGTGATGGATGAATATTTCCTCAATTTTATACTATTCACAGTGTAACTGCATGATGCACATTCAACTTTAATCTTGCATTACAAGCATTTCTTAAGATTAGACCATCAGCAAAACAATAAATCAAGACGTGATTTGTAGCATTTGCCAACCATGGCTGTTTTCAAGCTACCAATATAATATATCTGTGAACATGGAGTTGAGAAAAGATAAGTACTAGCACACTTGTATAGGAGTTTCACTTAACAGATACAATAGATGTAAATAACCTCTTCAAAAGCATAGGACATAGTGAAATGTACATGAACAAGATCTGACTATTAAGTTCATGAACTCATCCTAGAAAAATTGCTACATCCCTCATTAGTGAATATCACTATGATCCCCTTCAAAGTACTTTACTTTGTAAGCTATGCACTGACATCAACCCCTAGTCCACCTTTCAAAGCAATTTTATAATGCTTTCTGGAATGACCATCAGAATTGTCACTGTACGACACATAAAAACACATAACAGCAATAGTGAAAGCCAGTTAGCAAAACACTGTCACGTCAATACAAACACAGCTATACACTAAGGTTATGAAACTTTACTGAGTTGTTTGTACAGTGCTGCCAACTTAAGCAAGTACACAGTGGCTAGTTTGCAAACTTAATTGTCAGACCTCATATGACAACAGATCTCAAGGGCATTTGAGAGAAAGCATTTCAAAATTGCTCTGAAGGGTGGGCTAGGCACTGACATCACTGCATAGCTTCCCAAGGGGAGCACTCCAAAGGTGATCATAGTGATATTCAGCAGTGAGGTATGAGCACCTTTTCAGGATGAGTATGCAAACTTGATTGCCATATTTTCATAGACATACAATTTGTAAATGATAAACTATGAGTATTTATTAGCTTTAATATATTTTATGTAAGTGTGTAAGTTTATACAATTTAATTATAAATAATGAATGATTTTAATAAAACTGGATTGAAAAATTTTTGAAAATTGTACAGTGGACCTTCCTACATGAGCCAGTGCCAGCTGATTACAATAAAACACTGGGAACCTCCACATATTAGATGATCATAGATATCTACTTTCTTTCTTTTCTTTTGTTTTTCTTTTTCTTTCGTCTTGTTAACCTATCTTCTCTCCTAATAGCAATTCAATATCTCTGCCTGTGGTATCTAGGGCCTTTGGGGAGGGGCCATGATAGGTAAAATTCATTAAGTCAGCTTCAAAAAACTCTCAAATATGCCCAGTTTTGCTTAACAGTCATTATATGGCTCACATATAAATTTAGATGAAACTTTTTTGAATCTGTTTTTATAATTGGCCTGTCTAAGAAAAATAACAAAAACCATAAGATAAAATAAATTACTTCTTTTAAGCCCAAAAGCTACTTTATATTCTCTTTAGAGCCTGGCTTACAGAAGCAGGCTAACATTAGTTTCCTTTCTGTTTCCAGAACTCTCACTCTTTAATCCGGGGTATTTTCTATCTCTAAGAATCCTGTTCTGACAAGGCCAGCAAAGCCTCCTCAGGACACTGTGTGTGCCACTACGTAGCAAGAGACTATGGAGTGGTATTTTTGGCACTCACTGCAATTCCTTCCTCCTTAACCTCTTCTTCCTCAAAGGTTGATGGAACCTCACTTAGTTCCTAATACCAGGTATGTGCAGATCACTTCCTGAGACCATCATGAAGAATGTCACCATTTATTGGCCTAATTATCCTCATTACCCTCAAGCCATGGGGCATAAGCTCTGGTAAAGGCAGGGACATTTTTACCCACCCTTCATGTTATAGTACTGATGGAAAAAGTATTTATCTGGGACTGCTTTATTTTCTTTCTTTCTTTTTTTCTCCACATTTTCTTTGCTCATACAATGTTGTATGAGCAGCTTCTTCTCATCCTATACAAAATCCCTTTCTTGTTCCCTTTATCTCCAGATCAATAGCATTCATGTATTTGTTCAGAAGTTACACGCTTTTCAAGCCCATAATAAAAAGAAGCTTGTTCCAGCCTCAGGGAAACAAAATGAAGTTGCCTTTTGTTGTCTGTCCTCTCTGCTGTATACTCTGGCTCCCAGTATGTAACAGCCCTGAGACTTCTGGAAGTATTGCTGCAACCACTCTTCCCCCACATAGGTGTTCTCAAGTTGGCTTCTTGGGCACCACTGTTTTCCTGCTCTATTAGAACAGAGTCTTTTTCTTTTACTATTTTCTTTAGTAAATAGCTGTGGGATATTTTGAGAATGCCATTTGTTGATGAGACTGTTTTGACAAGGTGAAAAATGTGCAGAAGTGCAACTTTTTATATTGCCAAGCAAAAGGTTTGTAATGTATGTCTTCATTCAGCACTGCTTCCTATCCAAGCTCAGACACAGGTTCAGGACAAAGCTTGGGGACACAATGAAGGAAAGCCAAGTATGCTGGAATCCTATTCAGAGACACTAACTGCACCTGTTACTTGGTGATTTTCTTTGCTATGTTTCAATGCCAGAAATGTCTTCTCAAAATATCCTGTTTCACTGGTGATGCTTTCCTAAAAGTTGGGTATACACTATATCCCTGAATCCCCACTCTAAATATTTTTAAATTTGCTAAACAAGATCATTATTACCACTCCTCTCTATGCTATTCCTTTCATCGACTTTCATTTACAATTGCTAATGAGGCAGATTTTAGGATAGGCTAAACCTATGTGCATATTGCAAGGGTACATGTCAAATCTATTAAGTGTGGAGTATAAATGTCCTAACACAATATGTCCTAACACCTAAGTAAATAAGGTGAAGGCTATGTTAACCAGTTTGATGTAAGCATTCCAAATTGTATATAAAAACAGCACATTGTACTCCATAAATGTGTTAATGTATACAGTTATGATTTAATAAAAAAAAATTTGATAATTTAATATGAACTTCCCCTCGCTCCTTATATGTCTATCATTAGACCCAAATTTATATCATAAAATCACCTGTTGACTAGGGACCAGTGTCAGTTCCTTTGCAGGTAGTTTTATAACCTTGAACTTGTCCCAAGAAGAGATATATGGACAAAGAAGTAAAAGCAGGCAAGGTGACATGCTTGCTATCTGGGATTACTAGAACTCCAAAACACCATAACAGAGCTCTTTGTGCACTAGATTTCAGAATGCAAATCCTTTTTGCCTAAAGCAAAAAATTTGCTTCCAAGAATGGATCTGGTATAATCCTGAATTGTACTGACCAGGAGATTCAGTGTACACAATTTTCCGTGACTTATTCTGATCATTGCCTTAGTCAAAGTATCTATCAGTGCTAAAGAATTTCACAATGTGGGGGGCAGAGGCAAGATGGCTGACGGGAGCTAGCTTTCCACAGAGGTTCCCTTCCAGAAGGAGACTTAAAGGACAGAAGTTTAGCAAGTAAGCCAATGGTTTCAAGCTGAGCTAAGAGAGAATGTTGAAGAACGCACATCAACCCTTCTGAGGCAAACTATGACCCCAAGGACACAAACAAAAGGTACAAAATCCATCACCAAGTGGATGAGAGTCCCCTCCCCCATGAGAAGGGCTCACAGTATATGCCATACAACAAGGAAGCAGAGTTCAAATGTCCTCCCATTTTATTCCATGGGAGAGACCCTCTAAAAACCTAGTAAGGGACCTCCTTACCCTCCTAAGGTGCCACGGCACTCTCCTGACAGGCATAAAACTGTATAAAACTGTATATATTCTCTACCTGCAATTCAGAACTCCCAGCACTCCCCTCCAGTCTCATCCTGAGGTCTGGAAGCCTGTCCCCCATGGAGTCCAGATTCTTGGGCATTTTCTCAAGAGTTGTGGACAGGGCAAGGACTGTTGCTGGTCTGTGCTGATTTTGTAGCACAGGAGTAAGGAGAAGACAGTCAACTGAGAGGGAACCATACAGGAGTGGCAGTGCCCCAAGGCACAGACCAGAAGCCACAATGGTGGGAACAATAGGGCTCAAACTCCTAGGGATATTCCGGACAGACACTCCCTGACTGTCTGGGGAACCAGAGTCAGCTAGGCATCTTCTCCAGTGGCAGCCACTGGCAGAACATATCTGGGAGGGAAATATAGGCTCCATGAGCAAAGGGTATGTCTGAGGTGGTACCAGCCTGGGAGGAGTGCAGGGATTAGAATACACACCCGCAAAGATGGCACACTTCCAGGGTGGGGCTGAACCAGAGGACTGCTTTACTGAGCCTAAGAAATACCCAACCCTCACAGGATCATAGGTGAAACAAAGGCAGGTGGGCCAAGGCTAGAACTCCCTGAGCCAGTGTGAGTTCTAACCGCACCCAACCCCAACACAGACTTCAGGGGAAACAGAAACACTAGCTCTGGGCAGCGGCACAGACCAGGGCTGAGTCACAGTTTCTATGAATTGAAATAGCACCTGATCCACAGGGGAATATAGCCAGGATAGAATCACAAATTCTGCACAAATATAAGTGTCAGCAACATCAATCAGGGGTAGGACTAGAACTTAGTGAACTGCCCCAGCTTCCATTAACCACCCAAGGTTGTCAGGCCTCAGCTTCCCCAACCAGATGGTGGCAGAGTGCAGAGGCCTGTCCAAGGAAACATAAGATATCTCTGTGACTCAGGCAGGCTCAAATCCCTAGAGCATCTGCTCATCTCAGGGAACTGAGTCATAACCCTATGCAGTTACTCATGACTGGGTGTTACAGAGGTGCAAGGGGGGGAAGGAGGCATCAACCTTCCCAGACTAATTCATTTGCTGGAGGGGTCCTTCTGACTCCACGGAGCATTAGATTGAATCATACTCGACCTGCCAGCAGACCCCTACTATCTAGTTGCCAGAGACCCTTTGAACTCCCTCACTTGAGACCGGGTGCTGACTGGGACATTGATTTGGATCTCTTGGACTGGACCAATCACCCAAGGGCTATCCAAGGTAGTACCCTGGGTGCATGGTTACAGGAAGGTTTGACTTTCCTTTTCCAGTTGTTGCCTGTGGTGGGTGAGATGACTTAATTGCTGTTATTTCTCCAAAGTTGAGACTTCAACCCAGAGTAACTAATTCACTAGGATAGGAGAGAGACCAGCTGAAAACAAGACAGAGCCTCCTAGCTCAACCATATCAAGTAAGTCCCCAGTGTCTCAAGCCATAGCACTGTATGGGTCCTTTGAAAAGCTCCAGGGGAAAAGGTACATACACCAGTCACAGCTCTTGGACAAAGGGCTGGTTAATCACTACTCCAGGAGCCCTCCAACCCAACTTCTTATCTGCTCCTCTAGCCAAAAGGTGTAAAATAAGCATGGGGTGGAATCAGCAGAAACACTCTAGTAACATGAGTAATCAGAGTAGATCAACTTCCCCAAGGAATGATACAGTGGACACAACTGACGATCCCAATCATAGACAATGGGTAAGATGTCAGAAATCAAATTCAGAGTTTGGATGGCAAATAAGATTAATAGAATGGAGGTAAAGTTGGAATTAGAAATTTAAGGAGCAATTCAAAAGTTGCCTCAAGAATTCAGTGAATTCAAAGACAAAATCACCAAAGATTTTGACACACTGAAACAAGAGTTTGCAGCCTTCAAAGATCTGAGAAATACAGTAGAATGCCTCAGTAACAGAATGGAGCTCGCAAAAGAAATGATTTCTGACATTGAAGACCAAGCCACTCAAAGAAGTAGAGAAATGGAGAGCAAATATGGATCATTCTCTCAGAGAGCTGTGGGATAATTCAAAGAAAACTAATATTTGCCTTATAGGAATCCCTGAAGGGGACGAAGTTGCTTTGTAAAGCACAGAGGCCCTTCTTCATGAGATTATGAAGACGAACTTTCAGACATGCCAAGAGATTCTAAAATGCAGATAGCAGAGAGTTTCAGAACCCCAGCATGACTCAACCTGAATAAGACAACCACCAGACACATCATAATTAACGTCCCTAAAGTTAATATGAAGGAGAAAATTCTAAAAGCAGCCAGATGTTAGAAAAAAATAACCTACAAGGGAAGGAATATTAGAATGACTGCAAATCTCTCTGCTGAACGCTTTCAGGCTAGAAGAGGGTGGTTATCGACTTTTAATCTCCTAAAACAAAACAACTTTCAACCCAGGATCCTGTATCCAGCTAAACTGAGTTTCATCTATGATGGAGAAAGTAAATACTTTAATGACATTCACATGTTGAAGAAATTTGCCATAACTAAACCAGCTCTCTAGGATATTCTCAGACCTATCCTCCATAATGACCAGTGCAATTCTCCACCACGAAAAAACTCACTCAGAAACTTTTGATCAAATTCCAACTTCCATAGTGGCAAAAGGATTAAAAATGACCACTGGACTTTTGAAAAACTCGATACCCAAAATTTTATCAGGCTTATCAATATTCTCAATTGTGAATGGCTTAAATTGTCCTCTAAAGAGGCACAAGCTAGCTGACTGGATGCAAAATCTCAGGCCAAATATCTGTTGAATACAAGAATCTCATCTTACCTTAGAAGATAAATATAGACTGAGGGTTAAGAGATGGTCACCTATATTCCAGGCAAATAGAAAGCAGAAAAAAGCAGATGTTGCAATTTTATTCACAGATACAATAAAACCAACAAAAGTAAGCAAGGATAAGGATGGTAACTTTATATTTGTTAAGGGTAATACTCAATATGATGAAATTTCAATTATTAATTTTTATGCACCCAACCAAAATGCTTCTCAATTTATAAGAGACACTCTAACAGGAATGAGCAACTTGATTTCTTCCAGTTCCATCATAGTTGGAGATTTCAATACCCCTTTGTCAGTGTTGGATAGATCCTCCAATAAGAAACTCAGCAAAGAAACTTTTGATTTAAATTTAACCAACTTTTGGATTTAACAGACATCTACAGAACATTTCATCCTAACAAAACTGAATACACATTTTTCTCATCAGCCCATGGAACATACTCCAAAATAGATCACATCTTAGGTCA
>NW_003852743.1:239807-254482 GCF_000181295.1 Otolemur garnettii
AAGAAAGATAGAGACTTTACCTCTTACATCTTTACTTGGGTGGAGCTGGAATATATTCTTCTTAGCAAAGTATCTCAAGAATGGAAGAAAAAGTATCCAATGTATTCAGTCTTACTATGAAACCAATTTATGGCATTCATATGAAAGCTATAACCAAATTATAGCCCAAGAAGAAGGAGAAAGGAGAGAAGGAGAGAAGGGGAGAGGGGAAGATGGGTGGAGGGAGAGTAATTGGTGGGACCACACCTACGATGCATCTTACAAGTGTACATGTGAAATTTTTAGGTGTAGAATATACATGTCTTAACACAATAACTAAGAAAATGCCATGAAGCCTATGTTAACCAGTTTGATGAAAATATTTCCAATTGTATATAAAACCAGCACATTCTACCCCATGATTGCATTAATATACACAGCTATGATTTAATTAAAAAAATAAATAAAAATACCAGGAAAATAAAAAAATTTTTTTGACAGTGTGGTCACCACAAATACAGTAATTCATGTAAATAATTATGGTAGACTATGTTCGGAAACCCAAAGAACCTGTGTTTAAGTCAATGGAGGAAAACTCTTCCAGAATGGAAGGTAGAAAAAGAAACTTGTTTTCAAGGTATTTTGGAGGGGAAAGAGAAGATTTAAAGCTCCTGTTAACAATTTCTTTCCTTATTATTCTCCAAGTCTCTAAGGTTGACCCAGTCTGTGTCTGAGTAGAAAAAAATGCCAAAATAAGTAGAGAGAACTTTTAATATCCAGATCAGAGTCAATTTTCTTAACTATGTGTGATGATCCCACAGTCTTTCACTCTTTCTGAGCAGGTGTTCCAGTGGCCTCATCTTTGGAAGTCATAAAACCCAGTAAGGAGACACGCTGCTAAAAGAGGCCTCTTTTTATCAACACATAACCATTAGCAAGTAATGGTGATTTAGGGAACACTGACAATAAGTGATCTTTAACTATAAATTTCTTGATAGGTGTAAGTTTGAACTTTTTATTCTTAAATGGATTCCATGGTTTAAAATGTAGCTTTAGAGTTACCACAAAACCTGATTTTTTTTTTCATTCACAGTCGTAGTATCAATTCAATTCTCCTCATCTGTGGTCTCATTCTTACATCTTAAAAAAAAAAAAAAAGAGCATTGGAAAAAAGTAAACTACAGAGAAGGGCAATCATGATATCTGATAACCACTAACAATAAAAAAGGGGGGATGGTAATCCTTAAGTGGAAAAGCATCATTGTAAGAAATGCTTGAAGAAGAATTCTTTCACTCATGAATAGGACAGCTTCATGAGAATTTGTAGCATTAACACCAAGCACTTCAAAAAGCTTATGTGTAAAATATCTTCTGTCAATTGACATTTAGAATCAACATATGGACCTCCAAAGATATATAAGGGGGCCTCATTGTCTACCCAAACCTGGAAACTCATTTGGTCAGAGTATTTGTGTATTGACATAGTGGGTACTTGTGACCAATATAACCAGACTAGTGTACCCACGTGTCTCCCTTATCTTGGCTCTGGAGAAAAACAGTAATGCTTGCTCGGAAGTAGGAAGTAGGCACCAGATGGAAAATAACTATGGTCTTAAAAGATTGGGCCACAAACTGTGCCTGTGTTCCATTATTAAGTAATATGTGAATAAGAATAGTCTGCTTAAATAGATAATGCATTCCTGGCTCCAAAAGACTCATGATGTAAAACTGAATCATTGAAATAAAATTAACTGATAAAAATATACGACATTAAGTAAACTTGCTTTATTATTGAGAAAAACTTATCCTTAAAATACAAGAAATTTAAAAGTCAAGGGAGAGAGTTAATGAGTCTTCTTTACAGTAAAAATAAAAGTCTAGGGTGATTCAGAGTATCTGTAGTAACTGTATGACAGATTACAACATTATAAACTCTCTTCAGTGATGAAGCCAAATCTAGCAACCTTGGGAGTTATCTTGTCATTGACAATGCAAGCTTTAGGTTGGTTTTTGAGAAAAAAAAAAAAAAAAGATAAAGCAAAAATTTAAAACAAAAAGCCCTCTGGTCATTCAGGTACCAGTCTAGGAGAAAGGGATTACTGGGGGGATGAAGTCCCAGCAGGGAAACAGGCAGCTCAACCTCCCACAGGGAAAGAGGTGAGGCGTCCTCCTTCCCTACTGCCTTGAGCCCTATGAAAAACTATTCTCTACCAACATTAGAGCACTATGTATACATTTCAGCAGCAGTTCCAGTACCTGGGAGCAAATGGCAGAACATTATTTCAGTCCTCTGAACAGAACCTAGCAATTTAAACAGCAGGCGTTCAAGTGTTACATCAACAGCATGCTACCATCTATGCTAAAAAAAAGAGAAAAGAAAAGAAAAAGTAAAGCCTCAAAAACAAAATCCCTTAAGGAATGTAGTATGAATGCTTAGTGAACTGTGCATCTGGGATAGAAAAGGTGTCACAGCATGTGACAAGATGGAAGTCATTCAGAAATTGTAGTGAAATTGTCTTTTTGCTTTTCTGAGCTTCTAAGTACATCTTAAACTTCATTCTCCCTCCCTTGGAGGGTATCAGAATACACTGTTTAGAAAATGACTGCTTTGC
Organism: Otolemur garnettii; assembly: GCF_000181295.1. Lineage (NCBI taxonomy): Eukaryota > Metazoa > Chordata > Mammalia > Primates > Galagidae > Otolemur > Otolemur garnettii. Next base: position 242,399 of record NW_003852743.1, read on the forward strand.
TTGGGTTGCTTACTCTGAGTTTTGTGACTTTACCATTGGTCAGCATCCAGGAGAATTTTAAATACTCACTTCTCATTGTCACCAAGTCATCAACTGCAAGAGCACCAGATGGACCCTTTGCTTAGTATAAGCTCTACTGTCACTGCTCAATTCTGATCGTGTTCTTGGCAAAGTTTCTTCATTCTACAGAAATCTCAGAGTTCATATACCCATCTCCAATTTTATAAAAAGATGGAGTAGAATAATAAAATGTACAGAACATTTTTTACACATAGATGACAAAACTTGATTACAACCAGTGGTATATAAAAAGACATTCTTGAAAAGTAAATTAGATTAAGTTTTGAATTAATAAATTAGATTAAAATTTGGGAATAAATTAGATTAAGATTTTGAAACTCACTTGAGTTTCTGATCAAGGTATAACCTTTAATGTTGTTAACTTGTATCTTTCCTTGATCTAAAATACTTTGAGGTAGCTTAAAAGATGAAGCTAACCAAGAAAAATAACCTAATTTACACTTCAGGAAAAAAAATATTCAAAAATAGAAACTAATATTTAAAATAGTTAAATGTACCTAGGTAAAATGTTAATGTTTCAGAATGATGCTATAACATGTTATACATTTGTTAAAAGAGATAGACAAATTTTAAGTTTTAAGAATTAGGGCATCCCATGCTGATAGGTAACAAGTTTAGTATGATAAGAAACAAACAAATCAAACACTCAGGAAAATCACAACTGATACCAAGACCAAAAACCTCAAAAAGAATAGCATGATAATATTCTTATTTTTCTAAGCCACCTTTTTTTATTAAATCATATCTGTGTATATTAATGCAATCATGAGTTTACAGTGTGGTGTTTTCATATACAATTTGAAATATTTTCATCAAACTGGTTAACATAACCTTCATGTCATTTTTTTAGTTATTGTGTTAAGACATTTATATTCTACTTTTAGAAAGACTCACTTATACCCATGTAAGATAAACCATAAAGGTGATCCCACCAATCACCCTCCCTCTACCCATGCACCCCTCTCCCCTTTTCTCCCTCTCCCCCCATATTCTTAGATTATAATTAGGTTATAGCTTTCATATGAAATCTATAAATTAGTTTCATAATAGGACTGAGTACGTTAGATACTTTTTCTTCCATTCTTGAGATACTTGATGGAACAACTGTTTGGAACATTCCTAGCATAGGCAGTGACAGCATACCAAGGCACCATGATCTCATCTTTGAGAAATGGTATGTGCTTTGCAGTGATGATCCGGCTTAATCCAAGCTTTGTCCTTTAGACTATTGACAGACTTTTAAACATGATACCTACAAATTGAAAGGCAGAAAACTGATACAGCAATCCAGATCCCTGTCTTAGTAGCAAAAATATAAGACCTTTACAATGGCTTTATCCATCAGAATGTAGATATTATCCACACAATTTTTCTTTTAACCATAGCTCAATAAAAGATATAACTGTTCTCAAGAAAAGTGTTATTTTGTTCTATGAGTTTCCAGCAAAGACAATGTTAAGGTAAATTCAGGCTTGCAGAAACCATCCATCAGAATGTGGAAAGCTTTAACCTGGAAAGAGACATCTGGATTTTAAGAGCACTATTTGCTTCTGAATTTTTGATGGAGATTTGCCTTTACCCCACATGTAATTGCAAGTTCTGCCTGGTGAAAATGGCAGTCCTTTCTGACGAAGGTGCTACTGCAATGGCAAGGAGGGAAATAGGTCATGAATTAATAATCTTGTTTGGCAGAAGTTTCATGACACCTGCCAACACTATATACAAAGCAAGCTTTTCTCAGTCTTTCACCTTTATGACTGCTGAATTAACTCATATATTTTACAAAAGAAGTGCTCCATACTGTGATCATTTCCATCTTCTGACATCTGCTCCGTGCATATCTTTGTCAGCTTAAGATACGACACTTGTCAGTTAAAAGAGAATGAGGGTATATAAAAATGGAAAGATGCTACTTTATATTAGGAAGATGTAAGGAGCTTCAGCAGAAATTGACGAAAGTTGCCAAATATAAATCCTGAACTTTAACTTAAAATTGATGATTTAAGGTTAAAATTCCTTACGCAAGTCTTATTGCAGAGCCTTAAAATGAATAGGAAATTTAAAGTTACCTGAATTGTGATATGTAGAGTTTGTTAATCTTCTGTGGGTATTTTTTAAAAAGTAGAGAACACCAGTTATTTTATAGTGATACACTTTATGCTTTTTATATCATTTATTTCATATTTAACAGCCCTTAAATAAAATAAAGTCTGTCATCTAAAATTTTTTAAAAGATATAACTTCTTTGAATATGATAAATAATACTCTGATAAATGTTAAATATGGTTACCTTTATCATAGAACATGGAGAATTGAAATAAAGTGATCTCATAAAATAAATAACAATTCTTTAAATTAATGCATGACCTGTTATTTAGGGCCAAATTGTGTATACTCCAAAATGGAATATAGTACTGTAATTCAAATAGTTAAATCATTTAATAAATAACACCAATATTTGTGTTCCATTATAGTGTTATTATAATAGATTCTCTTTAAAACAGCTTTCTTAAAAACATTAAATAAAACTGTGATTATGAAAAATGGGCTATAAATAATATAATGATGTAATCTATCAAATTAATAGGTGGTTCATTATTTTGTAGCTACCATTGTCTTAGCCATACTTAGGCTCATTTCCATCCTTTCAATGTATCTTTTAGTTCTGATGAGCACGTAATAGAAATTACAACCTTATCCACATGTATTTGACTCAAAGAAACTTTTCTTTTGTTCAGTTTTCCTTTTTACAGTACAAAGTTTCAGTTTACTCTCTCTCATTGGCCTACTAAAGCAATCTCTTTTCTTCAGATGTGTGTGTGTATATACACATGTGTGTGTTTACGTTATTGATGAAGAAGCCAAAATATGGTGTGGTGGGCAAGTCGTTTTTTAAACTCACAACTAGTATGGAGAATGCTTACCTGATGTTAAGCCATTCCGTCCTAAGTACTTGAAAAAAAATAGAAAAAGAAAACAATAGAATCAAAGAGCTTTGGACTAATAAAAAGAAATTTCCAAAGTAAGAGAGAAAAGTTAAGGGTGACGTGATAGTGCCCAATAGGAAAAAGTTTGACAAATTGCTTATTAGACTTTTTATAATCAATAGATAGATAAATAGATGGATTCATTTTTAATAATCACATGTATTTTTCGTGTGAAAAAATACTCTATGAGGAGTTTGGAATTCTAGAAGACAAATAACTTCTTAAAAGAATAGGAAGAAAATGTGGGTTTATTTTAAGGTCAGTATAATTGGATATGGTAAAATATTGTGCAGCTATTAAACTTTTCTAACCAAAGAACATGTAACACAGGGCTGTGTCATTGTGTTTATAAACAGATAGGCACACACATGCAAATACATACACATCAGTATCATAAAGAGAAAGGAAAAAACTAAAACTATTATCACTGAGTAGTTGGAGTAGAAGGTTTGGTTGTTATCAAACTTATAACTTTCCATGGTCTCCAATTTTTCTGTAATTAGCATGCATTAATTATAAATGAAAAATGTACTGCAGAGTGGTAATGTAAAATATAAAAATCAAGAATTACTCCAAATAAATAATGCTCAGATGGAGACTATACCCCTTCAACCCTTGTATCTCTGCAATTGGTAAAATAAATAAATAAGACATTGTTCCTATTCCATCCTATCTCTTTCATTGATGGTAGTTATGAGAAAAAGACAGAATGCCCAGAGTATCTATTTGAGGATGCCAAAACTAAAAGTAGCAGACACATTAAGAACACGAGCATTTGGATAACCACCACACATGCATTGAGCTTACCATCTTTTTTTCCTTCATTTGGTCCTGAATGCTACACAGTTTAGAAGTGCATGTCAGAGAAAGGGGAATAAAAGCCTTAACTTTCTGGCCAGATGATTTAAAAATGGGAGTCCCAAGGAACCAAAGAGATCACAGAGTAAAGGGCTCAAAAAGAAAAGTCCCATTAAATTATTTGTGAATCCCTGGGCTAATCACCAAATTGTGCCTGCATACTCTGAGCTTAATCGTCACAGCAAAGATGTTCAAAAGTGAATTAGCATATAAACCACTGACCAGGTCCCCAACTAGGCAGTATTGGGTAGTATATGCAAGGAACAGATCCAAAAAGCACTGCACAGTCTTTGGAAACTGGACTGGAATTGGAACCATAACCTAGTAAATGTGTGTAGAACTTGCAGCATATATCTAACCAGACTAATTGCTGGCTAAAACAACAGTCTCGAGAAAAATTTCAACCTGTAGGAAAAGAACAATCAAGACTCCAACACCAAAACGACGCAGATGTTGAAAAGCTCTGACAGGGCCGTGCCTGTGGCTTAAAGGAGTAGGGCCTCGGCCCCATACGCCAGAGGTGGGGGGTTCAAACCCAACCCAGCCAAAAACAGCAAAAAAAAAAAAAATTCCATTAACTTGGCTCGGCACCTGTGGCTCAAGTGGCTAAGGCACCAGCCACATACACCCTAGGTGGTGGGTTCGAACCCAGCCCGACCCGCCAAACAACAATGACGGCTGCAACCAAAAAATGACGGGCGTTGTGGCGGGTGCCTGTGGTCTCAGGTAATAGGGAGGCGGAGGCAGGAGACTCGTTTGAGCCCAGGAGTTGGAGGTTGCTGTGAGCTAGATGCCACTGCACTCTACCCAGGGGGGACAGCTTGAGGCTCCTGTCTCAAAAAAAATTTTTAAGTTAAAAAAAAAAAAAGAAGAAAAGCTCTGACAAAGACTTTAAAGCAGCTGCCACCAAATGCTCCAACAATCAAAGCCACACTTGAAATACAATAAAAATATAAATTCTCATCCAAGAAATGGAGAACATCAAGTGGAAATTTGGGAACTGAAATATACAATAATGAAATAAAAAATTCACTGGAGGGCTCAATAACAAAATGAAGAAGAAAGAGAAAAGAGTCAATGAACTTAAAGACAGATAAGTAGCAATTATCCAACCTGAACAATAGAGAGAAGAAAGACTGAACAAAAATGAATGGAAATGTAGGGACCCATGAGACCATAACAAGTCTAACACTTTTGCTACTGGAGTCCTGGAAGGAGAGAGTCCAGAATGGAAAAAATATGTATTTGAAGAAACAATGGCTGAAATTTTCCTAAATATGGTAAAAAACATAAAACTACAGATTAAAGAAGTTTAGCAAAAAACAAGTGGAAGAAACCCAAAGTAATTCATCTCCAAGTACATAATAATTAACCTGCTGAAAGCAAAGCCCAAGAAAAAAATGTTCAAAAGAGCTATTAAAAACTATGTTATCAAAAAAAAAAAGAAAAACTATGCTATCTGTACACGATTCAAGTAACAGCAGAATTCTCATATAATCACAAGAAGATTAGAAGAAAATTGGACAATGGTTTGGAAATGTTAAAAGAATTGCCCATTTCTAATCTATATACAGGGAAAATAATCTATACGCAGTGAAAGTAAAGTAAAGAAATTCTCAGAAAAAGGAAAATAAAGAGTGTTCATGCCAGGAGAACACCTCTAAATGAACTGCTATAATAAGTTCTTCAGATGGAAGAGAAATGATAACAGAAATGAAAGCAAGCTAGAACATCAGAAATGAATACACAGCAACAGATATGGTAAATGTCTGGGTAAATATGGAAGATAATTATCTTCTTGAGTTCTTTGAAATACTTTTGACAGCTGAAAATTTAAAAAATTATAATTGATGGTGTTAATGTATAAAAATATAACTTATAAGACACTTTCACGTGAAGGTAGAATAGTAAAAGTATCTATATCGTTTTAGGTTTCTATACCTAAAATAGAAGGGGAGAGCAAAACACTGCAAGCAGATTGGGAAAACTGAAGTGTGTGTACTGTAATCACTAGACCAACCACCAAAAGAACAAAAGAAAGAAAAGAGAGGAGTAGATTTAAAAGTAGAATAGATAAGTAGGGATTCAAAAATGTTCAGAGAACTCAAAGGAAGGAAGAAAAAGGAATTAACACACACACACACAGAGTTAACATGCATAGCATGAAGGACATAATGCTTTTTTATAAAGATGATGAACAAGGCATAGATGTCCTCTGTCACCACTCCAATTTCAACATTTTAATGGAAGTCCTCCCTATACCACAGGGAAGAAAAAGAAGATAAAGTCACAAAGATTAGAAAGGAAGAGGAAATGATTATCTACTTAGAAAATCCCTTGGAATCTATTTTTTAAAAAAAGGGTCCAATAACTGATACATTAGCTTAGTTAGCAAGGTCTAAGGCTGTTAAGGTCAACATATGAAAATTAGTCTTACTTCTATACACTTGAAATGTAAAGCAAAAATAATGCTACTTAGAAAAAAATGACTGAAGGCTGTTCATAGAACGTAGCTAATAATCTAGAAAAAATAAAAAATTTCCAGTCAAGTTCTAAATAACCAAATCAAAACATAAATAGCACAATATTTGTAGAAGAAATTAGAAAAGTAATTAAATAGCCAATATTGATTGAGATCTAATAGGAACTGGACTAAACTGGATCACACTAAAATCTATTTTAAGGCCAGGCCTGGTGGCTTACACCTGTAATCTGAGCACTCTGGGAGGCCAAAATAAGAAGATCCCTTGAGCTCAGGAGTTTCAGACCATCCTGAGCAAGAGTAAAACCCTATCTCTACTAAGAGTGAAAAAAAATTGGCCCAGCATTGTGGCTGATGCCCGTAGTCTCAGTCACTTGGGAAACTGAGGCAGGAGGCTCCCTTGAGCCCAGGAGTTTGAGGTTGTGAACTAGGCTGATGTCACGGTACTCTAGCAAGAGCAATAGAGTGAGACTCTCTTAAAACTTTTTTTTTAAATCAAATTTAAAATATTAAATTATAAGTTCATTTGAATGTTTAGAAAAATAATGAAAAAACCATAATTAATTTTAAAAGTCAGCATGACCTTAATTTTAAAACTTTATTGGTATATGAATGCCATACTTTGAAGAACTTGAATAAATAGTACTTTGTTTCATATGATACCAGGAAAAAAACCCAAATAGCTAATGCAATTCTTAGAAATAAAAAAAAATCTAAAGGTATCACGTTACCAGACTGCAGGTTACACCACAAGTCTACAGTGATCAAAACAGCATGGTACTGGCACAAAAATAGAGACATAGATCTATAAAATAGAATAGAGAATATAGAGATCAATTCAGCCACAGATCATCATTTGATCTTTGATAAGCCTAACGAAAGCATGCACTGGGGAAAATAATCCCTATTTAACAATTGGTGCTGGGAGAAGTGGTTAGCAACCTGTAGAAAACTGAAACTGGACCCACATCTCTCATCACTGACAAAAAATTATTCTTGCTGGAAAAAGATTTAAATTTAAGACACAAAACAATACAAATTCTAGAACAGTGTGGGGAAAGTGTTTGGAAATATTGGCCTGAGAAAAGATTTTAAGCAGAGACCCACATGGCAATTGCAGCAACACCAAAAATAAATAACTAGGATTTGATTAAGCTAAAAAAAAAAAAAAAGGCTTCTGCATAGCTAAGGGTAGCACAACCAAAGCAAACAGACAGCCTTCAGAATAGGAGAAGATTTTTACATGTTATGAATCTGACAAAGGCCTGATAACTAGAATCTACAGAGAACTCAAATTAATCAATAAGAAAGGAGCAAACAACCCCATTTCTAAGTGGGCAAGAAACTTGAACAGATACTTCTCTGAAGGTAACAGATGAATGGCCAACAAACACAGGAAAAAAATTTTCATCATCTTTAACCATCAGAAAAATGCAAATCAAAACCACTCTGAGATATCACCTAATTCCAGTAAGTTAGACCACATCACAAAATCCCCACACTGCTGATGCTGGCATGGATATGGAGAGAAGGGAACACTGCTGGTGGGATTGCAAACTAATACAACCTTTATGGAAAAAGTATGGAGAATTCTCAACAAACTAAAAATTGAGCTTCCATTTGATCCCACAATCCCATCACTAGGTATCTACCTAGAAGAACAAAAATCATTTTACCGCAAAGACATTTGCACCAGAATGTTTATTGCAGCTCGATTCATAATTGCCAATTCATGGAAACAATCCAAATGCCGATCAATCCATAAATGCGTTAACAAACTGTGGCATATGTACACCATGGAATAGTATCCAGCCATAAGAAGAGATGGAGACTTTACATCTTTTGTGTTCACCTGGATAGAGTTGAAACACATTCTTCTAAGTATCCCAAGAATGGCAAAAAGAATATCCAATCTACTCAATACTAATATGAAACCAATACATAAACAATTACATGCCCACAGGATGATAAAACACAAATATAGTATAACGAGGGGGAGAAATGAAGGAGAGGGGAGAGAGTGAGGAAAGGTGATTGGCAGGATCTCACCTGATGTGCCCAAAGTGAGGGGGTTCAGCACATCCCCTGGGTAAAGGACTCCTACAACTTAAAGTTTATCTTAGAAGTGAGAACAATGTAACTTAAAATTCTGTACTATCTTATTAATTTGAAACAAGAAAAGGCATTTAAAAATTTTATAGATATAGGACAAATTCAAAACTTTTAGGAACTGTGGTTAAAAATGTAGATCATGAAAATAAGAGATTCAAAATCTAAGCTGTTGGAACTTAAAACTATTTGAGCCTTTAAAATTGCAAGTATAGGCCTGAGTCATGAGACAGGCAGCTATAACCAAAGCAGCTGTAACCTTCATTTCTCTGGTTATAGAGTAAGCCTTCTTTCTTACTTGCCTTGTTTAGGTAAATTTTGTTAAGTTAACTCTAGGGTGGCAGAAAATCCTGTTCTCTCTCCACTGTTGGTCTTCATTATGAATTAACCTCCCTCTTAACCTTTGTCACACACTTCATGACTGTCACACTGCTTTAAGATAGAATGTTAAATACCTTCTTTTAAGTTGGAAGGGAAATGAAACCCAGTTATAAAGAAAATAAAACAAGCCCTACAGAAAAGAAAACAAACCGTAACTAATTAATCCATTGTAATGCTTAAACTAGCCTTGTACAGAAAATGTTGTAATACTGTTAAATTTTTCTTCCTCCTATATAAGCAAAAACTTTAGTTTTAACTTTGAGGCCTGACACTATTTTTCTGGAGCTGTATATCCCAGAATGGCTATAACTAGGGTTTTTCTTTAATAAGCTCTTTAAAAATGGGTTCTGGCCCTTTTGATTATTTCAGGTTGACAAGATGCATCAGTTGTTCATCTGATAACAGCAGTATAGCAAAAGAATAATGCATCATGACTACAGAGGATTAATTTGGAATGCAAATTATAGTGGGTTGAGTAGTGGCCCCCAAAAAGACAAGCCCATGTCCTAATCCCCAGAACCTGTGAATAGAACTTTATTTGGGGAAAACATCCTTGCAAAATGTAACTAAGTTAAAGATCTCAAAACAAAATCATTCTGGATTCTCTGGGAGGGCCCTAAGTCCAATGACAAGTATTCTTATGTGAGGCAAGATGGGGTCCCTGGGTTTCCTTGCCTATAGTTCTACTGGAAGGTGCCATGTTTTCCTTATATAACCATATATAGCCACTACTGTGCAAAATGATGCTTATTTTATATGCCTACTATCGGACTATTGTATGACTATTGTTGGGCATTCTACCACCACTGTTCCCCTGGGATATATAAGTGTATAAGACTTTCTACTTGAGCAAACGTCCCATGCCTGCATGCTGGCCAGAGAAAGCTGAATAAAACCATGCCATGCGTGCCCTTGGCTCCACAGTTCTTCAATCTGAATGCAGCAGATGTGAGAACCTTTCAGCAGCAACCTCTCACATTATACCTTACAAGAAGCACAAGAGGATAAAAGAGAGTTTAAGGTGTTATGAAGACAGGCTGCAACTAAAGTGATACAGCCAGGGGAAGCCCAACTAGAAACCACCTAGTTCTTGGGAAATTTGTTGTGACAGCCTCAGGAATCTAATATACGAGGATATTTTAATACTGGAAAATATGCAATCATTTTTGTGCAAGTAATAAAGCACGACTACCCTACCAAAATGTTAAAAGCACTTGTTACAAGAGAACCAGTACCTAGATGGAAATACCTGTTATGATGATGATGATTTGAGAAAAATAAGCAGAAGGCCTGAAACCAATTTCTGCTCTAACTGGTGCTCCTGGCGAGAAGGATTGGCCCTAGTCAAATATCCTGTTAAACACGCCAGAGACCAAATGTCAGGTAAACTTATTGACGGTGTTTATTCATGAAAATATAGAGAGTGTATCTCATAAATCTTACCAGGAGAATATACTTGCTCTGCTTACATTGCTTATTATAAGTCAACTTGGAATTAATGGTTTACGACAAGCATGACTCTCTGGAAAATGGAAGATAACCAAGCTCTCTATGCATGAATGAGGTATAAAAAAGAGATGTTTCTTAGCTGAAATGGCTCTGTTTTTTCTAAGCAATATACATTACTTAGGAAGAACACCACTCATTAGTCCAAAACTAAAACAATTTCCAATTCAAAGAGAAAAGAACATTTTGGGGAACTGTATTTAACTTTCCTGGACTTTGTCAAGCATATAAAGTTTCACTTTTGTCTAGTATTTGCCAATTACATGTTTAAATCATTGACAAATTTGTTACTGGTACAATTTGTGATTCACATGAGTGAATAATCCTTTGTGTTATCACATGATTGAATGTTGGCCTAAATTAATGCAATAACCTATTAACAGAAAATATAAATGTATTGAGAAATATTATAACTACTTTCCATTCTATTAAAAAAGGCTATAGAAGTAAAAACTATTTTAATTTTCAACATTATTTCAAATTTCAACAATTTGAAAAATATTTTTCTCAATATAGCATCTAGATGGAAATTCAAATAAAAATCAGATGTAAACTGTACCATAGACCACAGATATTTACAGAACATGTCACTCAATAGCTGTAGAATACACATTCTTCTCAAGTTTACAGGGAACATCTCTAGGACAGATTATATGTCAGGCCACAAACAAGTCTTAACACATTTAAGAAGATAGCTACTATACCAAGCGTCTTTTCTGACCAGAAACTTTACAAACCTGTGGAAATTAAACAGCATGCTCCCAAATAACCAATGAGATAAAGACGGAATCAAAAGGAACATTTTAAAATTCCTGAAGACAAATGAGAATGAGACAAAGAAAAAGCAATTCTAAGAGGGAAATTTATAGCAATGAATGCCTACATCAAAAAAGAAGAAAGATGTCTAATAAACTACCTAACAATGGACCTCAAGGAACTTGAAAAATAAGAACAAATTAAACCCAAAATTGGTAGAAGGAAAAAAACAAGAAAGCTCAGAGCAGAAATAAATGAAATAGAAACTTAGACAAATTCAAACAGCAAACAAAGCAAAGATTCGTTTTTTTAAAAAAGATAAACAAAGTAAATAAGCCTTTAGCTAGACTAAAAGAAAAAGAGAGAAGACTCAGATATATAAAATAAGAAATAAAGGAAACATTATAACAAATACCACAGAAATATAAGGGATCCTAAGAGACTATAATGAAGAATTATATGCCAACCAATTTAATAACATGGAAGAAATGGATAAATTCCTGGGCACAGGCAACCTACCAAGATTAAATTATGAAGAAATTAAAAATCTGAAATAGTGAGGAAATTGAATCAGTAACTAAAGTCTTCCATCAAAGATAATTAGATACGGTGTTTGTTTCTCTATTCTTATAACACTTCACATAGGATGGTCTATGGTTCCATCCAGGTTGTTACAAAAAATATAAGTTCACCATTTTGTTTTTATGACTGAGTAATACTCCATGGTATAAACATACCACATTTTATTAATCCACTCGTGAATTGATGGACACTTGGGTTGTTTCCACATTTTTGTGATTGTGAAATACATTGCATTCAAATGCCAGTGACTTCTTTATAGAATAATATTCTTTCTTTTAAGTAAAAAATCCCACCTAGGAGTGGGATTGCTGGATCAAATGGTAGATCTGCTTGTACTTTTTT
>NW_003852743.1:255762-265012 GCF_000181295.1 Otolemur garnettii
AAAAAAAAAAAAAAGAAAAAGAAACAGAAAACTACAGGCCAATATCCCTGATGGACATAGATGCAAATATTCTCAAACCAAACCAAATTCAACAGAATGTTAAAAAGATCAATTACTAGTATCAGATGAGATTTATCCCAGGGATGTGACATCATGGTAGGCTGAAGACAGACTTTGCTCTTGTCTTGTCGATACTTAAGTATGATTTAAAGAAGTATGTATGGATACCAGTTGTCATCCTAGAGGTAGAAATAAAGTCATCAGCCCCAGTGACCCTCTATTTCTTGGGGACAGCCAGGTATTGGCTTCCTCCCAGTAGAAGCATTCATGGCTACTGCCTTCCCTTCCATGGTCTTAGAGAACATAACATCATCACATTCTTCTTGCACAGAGCTAGTAGTTTAATCAATGATATATCCACTTCCCCATTTCCTTTAAAAATGAGTGTTCAGATTGTGAGTTAGAAAAAATATATGGTATCTCACACACGACAAATTTTTGCATAATATTTTATAATGCAGAGGGAAGAAAAAAACTATGGTGTCCGTTACAGCCAATGGATGAAATAAATGGCATAGAAAAGGCTGAGTATGATTGATCAAAACCTATTACAGGATGATCATGGGGCAACAAGCTTAGGATGATCTTGAAAGTAGGAGACTGTTATAACAGATGGCTCAACCAAAAAAAAGCCATTCCTCTTAGATAAATACATATATCATTCAGAAATAGACACTCCAGAGAATCAGAGCTACCAGGAACCATTCAGAATAAGGCATTTATCAAAGGGATTTGACCTCATACCATTATAGGAGCTGGTAAAACACTCAAGGTTCAGTTAGTTCTTCTTCTTTCAGGGCTGATTCTGGACTAACAGTGCAAAGGGATTTGATAAGGAAAGAGCAGTGAAGTTTAGGAAAGAACAGCTGAAATCTGCAAAAACCAACCTGGAACTTGCATCTAAATATTCCAGATTCGCCTCTTACCATCAATGCTATGGACAGCACTCAGGATTTAAGAAAATTAGAGAAAGAAATCGTATAGAAACAGTAAGAACAGTTGCTACCTGAATACTCAAAAATATGCATGAACTGCAACCAGGTTTGACCTATAACAAAATTCAGGCAACAAACACAGCTACTGTTTCTGCCATCCAAATCTTACCTTTTTTTTTTTTTCAGGTGGCTAATCCTAGTTAGAAACTCATAGGCAAGAAAATTCTTGGAAACAATGTTCAGCTTAGTCAGTTGACACCTTACAGAAGCACCACAGCCTGTCCCTTGTCATTATAGTATTCATACCCATCTCTTTAAACCATATTAAAATTTTAAATAAAGACAAGAGTAAAGTATTGCTTCTGCATAAGATGCATCTACTATAATTTATACAACCAGAAACACATTAGCCCTCCCACTAAACGAAGAAAAAAATCACTTACTCATTGAAATTATGTAAATTAAATGCTGATATAAAAGATTAACTGTTATCAAAATATCATATTTTAGATTATAGGAAAATGGGAGAAGTGGAGGTAAATTTTTATGATTATATCAGTATGTTTATTTTAAAATGTTAAAAAATATAATGCTCATATCTATCCTATATCTCATTTCTACAATTGATCTCGTGGCCATAGTATTTATAATACCACCATCTTCTACCAACAATTTCAAGTATCCTTTGCCCTTAGCAGGCACCTTTGCTGGTTTAGGTTCCTTGCCTGGTGGGGTGATGCAAACCTTCATTCCTGAGGGAACCACATTATTAGTGGTCCTAGACTGTTGTGCTTTTCCATTTACTTTTGTCAAAGTACATAGAAATCCGGAGGAAATCCCTAGGACACCTCCTGTATTTAAATTTCAGACATACTACTTCTTATTTCCTTGTTAAGTTTTCATTGATGTTTACTAAATTACCTCAAAACTTAGCAAACCAAAGTAACAATGTTTTATTATCCTTATCTCACATAGATTCCGAATATCAGCATCTTTAAAAGTCTTAATCAGGTGATTCTCCATTTCAGCTTCTCTTGTGAAGTTTCTGTCATGATGGCCGAGGCTGTAGTCACCCAAACACTTCCCTGAGTGGACCAGCAAGAGAGCCAAGGAGGCCATGCCACATGGAAGCCATAGTCTTTTTGAAATCTAAGTATGAACATAAACATCCAACACTTGCTGAATTCTGTTTACTAGAAGTGAAACACATGTCCCACCCCATACTTAGAAAGAACAGAATTACATGTGTATGGATATAAAGAAGAGCAAATCCATGAGGTGTAATCTTATAAGTTTAGCACACCACAGCACAGAATTAGGTTGTATGAACAATGTAACAGAAAATCTATTTTATAAGGTACCTCTGCATTATTATAATGGAAAGTATAACAATTGGAATTGAGTTTTGTCTAATTAGCTCTTTACTGATCTAGTGCCAGTTCTCCTACATGATGTTCTGAAATCTATGTCCCCATTTAAAGAGAATGAATATTAAAACAATAATTAATATTAAAATAGATGATGTCCTATTATTTTCACCTGTAGTTTCACATAAAATTTACAAATAGACATTTTCTATATATGTTTATTATTTTATTTTAGAAGACAAAATTACCATTGCCCTTTAAAAAGTCTGGAAAGAGTGTTAGACAACAGCTATTCTAACCTCTGTTTTAGGAGTGAAGAAACTCATATCTCGAGCTTTTACATGAATTATTCAAAATTTAATGAGCATTTGATGGTAAGTCTAGGAAGTGACACGCACAGGTTTGCAAGGATTAATGCATACCATTTCCGCTTCTGGTGACATCACATTGGTAGCTTGTGATGCAGCCATAAGCAGCCACAGTGGGATGTTCACCCAATGGCAATCCGCCAGCCTTTCAAATCGGTGTTTTTTTCTGGGGAGCCGGTTGTTAAACATTCACTAGTACAGCACTAAGCTACAATTAAAATCCAGTCTTTCTGGTCTCTTGTACTTCTTTGTCTGATTGTAAGCCTTTATCGTTAGGATCAAAGCTGGTGAACTAATTATCTTATATAATGGTTTATACTCCTCAACCCCACCTGGACATTATACATGTTTCTTCAGAAGTTATATTCAGTCAAAGGCACTGTTAATGAAATGCAAGTTATAGCTTCATAGTAATTACCGTGTCCTGGTAATCTTGGAAATAGATAGATGTCCATTTTCTCTCTTTCAGAATGTTTACCAGAAGAAAGCAATTACCCTTATTTAATGCCTTGCTATTATGGCTATATTTTTAACACTGCTCCACAGCATTAGCCATACTCTTGGCTTTTCATGTGATCTATGTAACAATTAAATTAAAGCTTTATTTCTTGATGTCACATATATTATGGCAAACTCTCTTAATTTAATAAACTCTATCCCTTATGGGGTCAGCAAATAAATACAATATAAAACATAAAGAAAAACCAAACGTTAATTGCAACATTTTATTTATAGAAATACTCATATTATTTGTTTTATTTTGCCTTAATTTTCATGTTCTTATTTCCTGACCTTTATTGTTATCATGAATTACCACATAATATTATATGGTCTCTTCTAATTAGTAACAGTAAGAAATAAAACAAATCTGCTTTAGTTGAACCAGGAAAATTTTGAGCTACAAAGTTTCAACCTTTGATTTTCATTTGTTTAAAGCAAATGTTTTAATAAAAATTATTTATATGTGAAGAATAATTTTCATAGATATTTGGAAACATAATTATCCCTTTAAACTTACAATAATGTAATTATCACATGTTAGTTATCATCAGAATGCCTTCTTACTGTCACAGTAACATCCTTGTTAAATGCAGAAGAAACATGCATTTTCTTCAAAATGTATCCAGAATCCAGCTACCTCTCACCACATCCATAGCTGCAACTCTGATCTAGTCCTTATTTCTTACTTAGATTGTGACAGTAGTCTTCTAACTAGTTTTCCTGTTTTCATTCTTACCTTCCTACAAGCAGTTCTCCACACAGCAGTATCATTTAAAGGTATAAGAGGTCACAGAATGTCACAGTGATATTTCATCTTACACAAAAGCCCAATTCCATGTAAAGGCTTGCAAAGCCTATGTCATCTGATCTGTTTCTTCTCCAAACAAATTTCCTATTTTTTGGCCATTGGTTATACAAACTTTCTTTGTGATCATTAAAATTTAAAAGCAACCAAAATATACTCCAATAGGTGAATGACTAAACCAACTGTGGTACATCCATAAAATAGAATTATCTGATGATAAAATAAAATGAGCTATCAAGAAGAGGGGCAAGATGGCAGAGCCAGCTTTCAACATAAGCTCCTGTCCAGAGGGAAGGATAATGACCAGAAAGTACTCAATAAAGCTGAAGATGGGGAATCGAGCTGAGAGAGAAGATAACTGCACGTCACCTCTGCTGAGTCAAGCTGTGATTCCAAGGAAGCAAATTTCAGGTACAAAAATCATCCTAGAGAAAAAGAATGTCCATCTCTCCCTCAAGAGAGCTTTTTTTGCTCACTGTGAGATTTCTACAAGCAAGCAAGGTGAACTGAGGACCTCTTATCTCATCCCTCATGGGAGAGAATTGCTGGAATTGGGGACTACTTCTTCAGAGGGACCCTGCAGTAAGCCTGGGCATTCTATTGCCAGGCATGAAAGTTGAACAAACATTTTCCCTGCCATTTTGAATACCCAGTCCACAATCTCCCCCACCCCACCCCCATTAGTCCAGAAGCCTAACCCCTAAAAAGTCTGGAATGTCTACAGTTTATTGCCAGGACCAGTCATTGCAAGGGCTGTGGTAGTAGTGAAGTTGCACTGTAACAGTAAGCCCAACAGTACTGCAGACAGACAAAAGGGGGAGGCAGTCGGGCTTGGCTCTGTGAAAGTGCAAATCGGCAGCAGGAGGCTTGTGAGCTGCACGACCTTCTGAAATGTGCTGCCAGAGCCGCTGCCTGTGACCCACACTGCTGGAGCTACTATGGGTGATCTGTGCTGCCTGAGATGCCTATGCAGTAGCCAACCAGGCCATGGGAGCTGTGGGAGCCATGGGAGCCATAGGAGCCACCTAGGAGCCATACAGAGACACCTCCCATGAAGCTTCAGCGATAGCAAAGCCATCCCGCAGGGTCTAATTTTGGAGAGACACCTCCTGAACTCTGAAGACTGCCAGAGGGAGCCAGACCTCACCCTATAGGGATACCAGAACTGCAGAGCAGCTGGGGCAAAGGCTCGGTGAGAGAGAAAAACATTTGCTGACTTGTTATCCTCCGGTTTGGACTAAACTCAGGAAGAATACTACCCAAATACCATTGAGTACCCAAGGCAGGCAGGCTTCAGCTCCCCCTGCCACCTGGTGGCAGAGGGTGGTGGCCAGGCCAAAGAGGCATTGACTTTCCTTTGCCTCTGGCAGGCACAAAGCCCTACCACATTTGCTTATTGCAGGGAACAGGGCCACTGCCCTGTGGGGTTATGAGTGACTGGGTATGAAGGAGGTGCAAGGTTGGGAAAGAGGAACCAACCTCCCTAGTTCAACTCTTCTAGTGGGCAGGGCTTTCTGACTCCACAGAGCACTGAAGTGAGTGGCACCTCAGCTGCCAGTAGACCACTGCCATCTAGTTGCTGGAGACCTTTTGACCTCTTCCACTTGAGAGTTAGTGCTGACTGGGACAATTGGTTTGGATCTCTTGACTTGGGGCAATCACCCGAGGACTCTACAAGGTGGTACCCTGGTGATGTTACAGTGGGAAGGTTTGATTTTCCTCTTCCAGTTGTTGTCCATGGTGAGTGGGGTGTCTTAGTTGCTTGTATTTCTTGGCAGCTGAGACTTTAACCCAGAGTCACGGATCTTCTAGGATTGGACAGAGACCAGCTGAATACAAGACAGAGTCACCTAGTCCTACCACACCAAACAGGTCCCAAGAGTCACAGGCTGTAGTACTGTAAGGGTTCTTTGCAAAGGTGTAGGGGAAAAGCTGCAGTCACCAGCCCCAGATCTTGGGCAAAGGGCCATTAATCACTATTCCAGGAGCTCTCCAACCCAACTTCATCTTATCTTCACTTTATCACCTCATTTAGCCAAGTGGTGTAAAATAAGCTTAGAGTGGAATCAGTGGAAAAACTCCAGTAACATGAATAACCAGAGTAGACCAACTCCCCCAAGGAATGATATGGCAGACACAACTGAAAATCCCATTCATAAACAAATGACTGAGATGTCAGAAATCAAATTCAGAATTTGGATGGCAAATAAGATTAATAGAATGGAGATAAAGTTGACATTAGAAATTCAAGAAGCATTTCAAAATTTGTCTCAAGAATTCAATGAATTCAAAGACAAAATCACCAAAGATCTTGACACATTGAAATAAGAATTTACAGCCCTCAAAGATCTGAGAAATACAGTAGAATCCCTCAGTAACAGAATGGAATGGGCAGAACAAAGGATTTCTGACATTGAAAGGGCAAAGCTTTTGAACGCTCCCAAATGCTCAAAGAGGGAGAGAAGTGGAGAGCAAAAATGGATCATTCTCTCAGAGAGCTGTTGGATAATTCCAATAAAGCTGATATTTGCCTTATAGAATTTCTGAAGGCAATAAGGTTGCTGTGAAAGGTCCAGATGCTCTACTCCAAGAGATAATCAAGGAGAACTTCCCAAACACAGCAAGAGATTCTAAAGTTCAGATAGCAAACAGTTTCAGAGCCCCAGCACAACTCAATCCAAATAAAGCATTTCCCAGATACTTTATAATTAACTTCAACACTGGTCTTCATTATTGTTGATTATTGTTTTATTCCTTTTGGAAAGAAGTTTGGAGAACACTCAGGGATCTAAAAGTAGACCTTCCATTTGATCCTGCAATTCCTCTACGAGGTATATAGCCAAAAGACCAAAAATCACTTTGCAACAAAGATATTTGTACCATATTGTTCATTACAGCTCAATTCATAATTGCCAAGTCATAGAAGAAGCCCCAGTGCCCATCAACCCATGAATGAATTAATAAATTTTAGTATATATATACCATGGAATACTGTACAGTCTTAAAAAAAGATGGAGACTTTACCTCTTTTATGCTTACAAGGATAGAGCTAGAAAATATTCTCCTTAGTAAAGTATCTCAAGAATGGAAGAAAAAGTATCCAATGTATTCAGTACTTTTATGAAACCAATCTATAATTATTCACACTTTCTTATGAACGATAGATCACAACAATTGCCCTGGATGAAGGAGAGAAGTAAAGGAGGATGGGAGGGGAGCGGGGAGGTTCAATAGAGGGAGGTTAAATGATGGGATGACACCTATGGAGCATATTGCAAGGGTACAAGTCAAATCTACCAAGTACAGAACATAAGTGTTTTAACACAATAATTAAGTAAATGGGGTGAAAGCTATATTATGTAGGTTGATATAAGCATTCCAAATTGTATAAAAAATTCAACACACTGTACCCCACAAATGCATAAATGTATTTATAATCTATGTGTATATGACTTAATAAAAGGAAATAAAATTAAACAAGAGCTATTTAGCCACAAAAGACATGGAAGAACCTTAAGTTGCCAAGTGAAAGAGATTCGAACTATGTAACAACTGGGAAAAGGCAAAACTACGAAGACAGCAAAAACCAGTCCTTGGGACGGGGTTAGGGGTCAGGAGGGAGAGGTGAATAGGTGGAGCACAGAGAAGTTTGAAGGCAGAGAAAGTGTTCTGTATGATGCAGCAATGATGGTGCTGCTACCGTTCACTTGCCAATCCCATAGAATGTACATCACAAAGAGTGAACTCTAATCTAAACTATGAGATTTTATTAATTATAATTATAATAATATGTAAATTTGGCTCAACAAGTGTAACAAATGTACTACAGTGATACAAAATATTAATAATAGGGAAAACTAGGGATGAAGTAAAGGGTATATGGAAACTCTGTATTTTCTTATAATTTTTATGTAAACATAAAGCTTCTCAAACAAGTCTTTATATACACATACACACATAATTAAAAATGCCATGTAAAAGATAATTCTAGCTGCTAAAGGCCCATCTTATAGTAAGGTAAAATAAATATTTTTTCTAGGGAGACATATGTTGGAAGTAAGATTTCCATACATAACTTTCAAATTATAAAAATATATTCCTGAAAAAAGAAAAAAAATAGTCCTATAGTAATAGAAAACAGTACTCACCAAGTTTTGTAAACAAATGACTAGAAAAATATGATCTTTAATGTTTATGTATTTGGAGGCAAGATGACCAAATATTTTTAAATATATTTTCTTTTATAATTATTTATTTGATAACTTCTATATATAAAAAACGTTTCAGGCAGTGCCTATGGCTCAAGGAGTAGGGTGCTGTCCCCATATGCCAGAGGTGGTGGGTTCAAACTCAGCCTTGGCCAAAAAATAATAATAATAATAAAATAAAATAAAAATAAAAAAACTTTCTAAAAACTTTGCACAGAGAAGTCAAATAAATAATAAATAGTTTTCTACAAAGGGGAGAAGTTGGTTACTAATTTTACTTTTTAGCTCAGTTGTCTTTTTGATGCTTGCATAAAATATTCCAATTTTTTATATATTTAACTATAAATTTCCTCTTAAATTGGGCCAATATCCTTTTAGAAGCATATCCTTGTTATTGACACAGTCTTACAGACTAAAGTGGAGCTGCCACACTGAAGTCCAGGAGAGGAACCCTGTCCTATCCTCTGGCCTCAGAACCCCCTGAGACATATGAAACTTGAGGAGACATAGTTTTGAATTCTTCTCTAAAATATGAGGATTTTCCACTTATAAAATTCCTTATAGCAAATTTTCTTTTTCTTTTTTACTTCTCTTTTCTTTTCTGTGTGTTTTTTGTTTGTTTGTTTGCTTGCTCGCTTGTTTTTGACAGAATTTATTAACTCATAAGTTTGGAAGTTGGAAGTCCAATATCAAGGTGGTGGCATCTAGTGAGGACCTACTTGCTGTGCCATCTCATGGATAAGGGCCAGAAAGGGAAAAAGAAAAATGGAGGAAGATAAACAGAAGGAAGGAAGAGAAGGGAAGGAAAATAAGAGATCAAACTCTTCTTTTAACAATGTCACATAGCTTATCCATGAGGGTCGAGTTCTCATAACTTAATAACTTCTTAAAGGCCCCACTTATTATTATGTTTTAATAGCAATTAAATTTTTGTTTTGTTTTTATTTCAATGAGTTTAGGGGGTTTCAAAGATTTTCTTTTTCTTTCTTTCTTTCTTTCTTTCTTT
>NW_003852743.1:265032-281092 GCF_000181295.1 Otolemur garnettii
TTGTTGTTGTTGTTGTTAAATGTACAATTGCATTATGCTAAAGTTGGGGGTTTTAGTGTACCTGTCACCAGAATAGTGTATATTGTACCTGATGGGTAATTTTTTATCCCTTACCTCCTTCCAACCTCCAAGGAATAATCAGAACAATTACAAGGGTTCACACAACACTGAAAATGTTTTGTGTTCCCACCAACTAAGCTGAAAAGACATTTTATCAAAAAGACACTTGTACTCAAATGTTTATAGAAACATAATTCACAATTGCAAAGATGTGGAAACAACCCAAGTGCCCATCATGGGCATGAGTGGATTAACAAAAGGTGGTATATGTTTATCATGGAATATTACTCAGTCATAAAAAAATCATAATCTAATATATTTTGTAACAACCCAGATGGAACAGGAGACCATTGTTCTAAGTATCGCAAGAATGGAAAAAGAAACTTCACAGGCACTCAATACTAAATTGGAACTTGCTGATCAACATGCACATGCATGTATGGAAGTAAAATGCAAGAGGAATCAGGTAGGTGGTGGGGGAACTGGACTGGGTTAATTTATATCTGACTGACTAGTACAGAGCACACATTCTGGGTGAAGGGAATATTGTATAACTTTGACTTAAAATGTACAAAAGCAAATTATGTAACCAAAATGTGTGTACCCCAGCAATATTCTGAAATTTTTTTAAATAAGAATTCCTAATGAAATAGAAAATAAAGTATGGGTAAGAATATTGACTAAATGACGTGAGCAATTAGGCTTAGGATAAAAGCTGTGCTAAACATTCCCTAAGAAGACTCAAAAGCAGGCCAGAAAAATCAAACAAACCTTTAAGTAACCTAATTCTCCAGGAGAACAAAATCCAACATTATCCTAAGTGATACAATGAAATCCACCATGAAAAATGTAAAATTCACTGTATCTACGATTCAATAAAAATCACAAGACATGTAATAAAAGTAGTAAATATTACCAAGCCCAATAGATATAAATAGAACAGAAATGACCAATGCTAGAATTAGCAGTCAACAATGTTGAAAATATCTCTTATTAATCAATTTCATGCACTCATAAAGATAGAAGAAAAAAATAAGTACAATGAGAAAAAGAATGGAAGAATGAATAAGACCCAAGTGAAACTTCCAGTGAAGAAAAAAATGTAACATTTACAATGGAAAAACTCTGGATGGGATCAACAGCTAATTACACACTGAAGTAGAAAAGATTAAATTTCACCAGGTACAGTGGCTCATGCCTTGCTCTCTGGGAGGCTGAGGCAGGTGGATTGCCTAAACTCAAGAATTCAAGACCAGAATGAACAAGACTGAGACCCATCTCTATTAAAAACAGAAAAAAGGAGCCAGGCATAGTGGTGCTCATGTGTAGTCCCAGTTACTCAGAAAAACTAAGATAAGAGGATTGCTCAAACCCAAGAGTTTGAGGTTGCTGTGAGCTACGCTGATGCCACAAACTTACCCAGGGCTACAGAATGAGACTCTGTCTCATAAAAAAAAAAAGAAAAATATTATTATATTTAAATATATAGTATGAAAAATATGGAAAATGCACAAAAAAGACAAAGAAAAATAAAAAGAGCATCACTACACAATTTGTCAGTAAAACAACTGTCCTAAATATATATACATAAATTATAGAACTTTAAAAAATGATTAAGAAATGAGTATATTGTGATGGATGTGTTACTTAGTTCAATGTATTTCATACTATATCAAAGCAGTACATTGAACCCCATAAATGTATCAATGTACAAAGTTGTGATTTAATAAATAATAATAATAATAAAACTTAAAAAAATGAAGCAAAAAATGATAAAACTAAAAGTCATACCAGGAAAAAATGTATAAATTACAAATAAGAATTTAAAGTGATAATCAACCTCACTAAATATTAAAGAAATAAAATTAAATCATAATGAGATATCACTATACATAAATTAAATAGCTAAAATTTAAAGAGATTGACATACCAAATGTTAGCAAGAATGCAGGGCACGAAGAATTTTCATGTATTGCTGAAGGAAGCAACTTCTTTGGAAAAGTTTGACAGTGTTTTCTAATGTCAAATATTAAGCCTATATTCCCATTTGACCCAGCAGTTCCACAATTAGCAGTTCCCCAATTAGAATTATCCAAAAAGAAATGATAACATACCTCTGCGCATAAGAATGTTCATAGCAGCTTTATTTATATCCTAAAACTGGAAACAATCTAAGCATTCAAGAAGAGATAAATTAGTAAACCACATGTGATGTTTTCAAGCAATGTAATATTATTCAGCAATAAAAACAAACTATAGGTATAAGCAAAAGCTTGGACGAATCTCAAAATCATTAAGCAGAGGAAAAGAGACCAGACAAGAAAAGTATACATTGTATAATTCCATTCATATGTAACTCCAGAAAAGAAATTTGAACCTATAGTTACAGAAAAGACCACTGGCTGCTTGGGAGGTGGCAACCACTGGAGGACATTGCCTAAGAGCAGCACCAAAGAATTTTTCTGGATTATGGAAATATTCTGTGCCTTGGTTCTAGCTCTAGTTATGTGCACTCACACACACATACACACAGACATTTATGAAATATTATCAAATTGTACCTATAAAATAGACACACATAACTATATACAAATGATTTTATTGTATTTATTTGAATGAAAAAAAAAGAACATCCAATGAAAATCTCTAACAAAAGTAATATACTGGTTTAAATGAAAAATTCACCAGAAGCACTTCGTGGACTCTGTAGAAAAGCAGCAATGAACTTCAATAGGTCAACAGAATCAATCCAAACTGAAACTGTGAAAGACAAAACAAAAACTCCCATTTCCCCTGCTTTAAAACTCAGCAAAAGACTGCCATTGCAATAGAAGAAAATAAGTTCTTTATCTTGATCTGTGAGTTCCTAAGGCCTGAGCCCTTTAATCCTCATATGCCATTCTCTCCTTGCTCCCCAGGCTCCACCAACACTATCTTTCTTTTTGGCTCCTGGAAAATGTTGAGCTCCTTCTTATCAGAGACATTGCATTTGAGTTTATTTCCTGCCAATAAGGATCTTATCTCTAATGTTTACATCAGGAGGTTTTTATCATTTTTATCTAAGCTCAACCATCACCTTCTTAAAGAAGGCCTTCTTGATAACCTTATTTAAAATGGACTGTTTGTCTAATAAAATTTGGTTGTGAATCCACCTGATCCAGGGCTTTTTCTTGTTCACAGATTTTTTTTTTTTTCTGCTTCAATCTTGCTGCTCGTTATCAGTCTACTCAGAAGTCTATTTCTTCCTGATCGAGTCTTGGGAGGCACAAATTTTGAAGAATTTCCAATATGTTTTTAAGATTATGCACACAGAGATTTACATAATATTCACAGATGATAGCTTACATTTCTGTGGCATCAGCTGCAATATCTCCTTTTACATTTCAGATTGAGTTTATTTGAATTGTTTCTCTCCTATTCCTGTCAATCTAGCAAGAGGACTATCAATTTGTTTTTTCAAAGATCCAACTTTTTTGTTCCACTGGTTCTTTGTACTGATTTTTGTTTCCATGTTATTTCATTGTGCTCTGATCTTAGTTATTTCTTTTCTTTTGCTGGCTTTGGGTTTGGTTTCTCTTCCTTTCTAGTTCCCTAAGATATATTATTAGACTGTGATACTAGATATTTCTGTCTTTCCGATGTAGACTTTTAACATTGTGAATTTTTGCCTTAGGACTGCTTTTCCTGTCCTATAAATTTTGATAACTTTTTTCCTTTTTGTCATTCAATTCAAGTCATCTTCTGATTTCTATCTTAATTTCATTATTGATCCAATAATCATTAGCAGAAGGTTGTTTAATTTTCAAAACTTTTTACAGAATTGAGCATTCCTTTTGGACTTGATTTCTAATTTTATTCCACTATGGTCTGAGAAGATACATAGTATGATTCCTATTTTTTTGAATTTGTTGAAATAGTTTAGTAGCCTAAGATCTGATCAATTCTGAAGGATGTTCCCTGTGCTGATCAGAAGAATGTGTATTCAGTATTTGGGAGGTTAAATCTTCTATAATATCTGGTGGACCCCTTGATTCTAGAAAATGGGAGAAAATATTCATAAGCCATATATCCAAGAAAGGGCTAATAACTAGAATATATAAAGAACTCAAGCAAATCAGAAAAAAAAAAGTTAAAAAGTGAGCAAAAAGCAAGAACAGAAACCTTTGAAAAGAAGATAGACAAAAATGGCCAATAAACATATGAAAAATGCTCCACATAACTAATCATCAGGGAAATGAAAGTTAAAAACACAATAGATGTCATCTTACCCCAGTTAAAATGGGCATTTATTAAAAGGTCCATGGATATGGATACAGACAGAAAGGAACGTTTGCATACTGTTAGTGGGACTAAAAATCAGTACAATCTCTACAGAAAACAGATTCCTGTAAGAACTAAAAGTAGACTTACCTTTCCATCCAACAGTCCCACTTAGGCACCTTACTTAAAGGAAAAGAAGTCATTTTATCAAAAAGACACCTGCACTCAAATGTTTAGTGAAGCACAATTCCAAAGGTGTGGAGTCAACCCAAGTGCCCATCAATTCATAAATGAATTAACAAAATGTGATCTATGTATACCATGGAATATGCTACTTGCTATTGAAGTAGAACTAAGCAATGAGCACACACGTGCATAGAGGGAAGTAAAACTCAGTGGCAATCAGATAGGTGAGCAGGGAGGAGAGGAGAGGGAAAAGTCTACCTAACAAGATGAGTGAACACTAACTGGGTAATGGGCAAACTATACCTCTGACTCAAGCACTACAAAAGTGTTCCACGTAACCAAAAACAATTGTAGCACTGAAATATTTTGAAATAAAAAAATGAAATAAAATAGACTGTCTTCTAGCTGCATCCTTCTATATCACCATGTGTTACTACTTCTTGAATTATTTGCTCCCATGTTTGCTGTGTATCTCACCTCACTAGAAATTAAGTTTTATGAGGCCAGAGATCTTGTCTGTGCTTAAAATATTGGCCAGAACATATAAAATCTGCATAAACAGTTAGTAATATGTAACTGAATGAGACAATGAATTCCGCTGGGTAAGACAAGCCTGGAAGCAATACAGACATAATCCCTTTTATCACTAGGCTTACATAGTGGAGCAATCAGACAAGGAAGCGAATTATTGAACTATATGACGATAAGAGCAATTGTAGGGAACTAGAGCATATCTTTGGAACCGTAGGTTGGCCGGCTAATCCAGGCTGCAGGTGAGAGAAAGGTAGAATTAAGCAAGTTCACTTGTGGGAGTGATTTCTCAACCAAGATCTGAAAGATAAGAAGGAATTAGCCTTTCAAAGGGGGATAGAGAAGCAGCAGAGAAAATAGAGATAAAAGAGACTCTCTGGGAGAGAACTAAAAGCCGGTTCTGTGAAGCTGGACTCCACCGGTGCCAGAGAGAGAAAGCAGTCAGAGATGCAGCTAGTGTGGGAAGGGGTGGCAAACTCACATAATCTTTCCCAGTGTTTTATATCACAAGGAGGCAGGTGAAAGGGTATAACAGTTGCTGACGAGTAGGCTTAATTGAGGGACTAACCGGGCAGACATGAGAAAGTGATGAGTCTAATGCAGAGGTGTGAAGTCTATTTGAAGGGTTGGTTAGCAATTACTGAATGTTCTCCATCTCCCCAATTAAGCAGCAAGGGGGATGACTTCCTGAGATGTGGCAGTCCCCTCTCCAACTCATTCTGCTTTATGTAAAAAATAAATGAGAAACTAAGGTAGTCTGAAGACAGGCTGCCTAAAAAAAGACAATCGCAATGCATTTGATGACGCTAAACTCCAGTCTTAATCCTGGTGATTCACCAAACAAATGATACATGTATCAGTAACTTACTGAATGATTTTCAAGTGTAGATTACGCCATTTCCATATAGGGTGCATGAAATTATTCTTTATTGTAGTATACTGTAGCACTTTGTCCCAAAGGTCGCCATACATATGTATATAAGAAAAATGGGAAATTGTAGGTAAATGTAAATTGTAGGTAAATTATTTGCAAAATATTTATTACAAAATTTTACATAATATTTCTCTACATGTTCACATGTAAATATAAATAATATTTTAAAAATAAAATATAAAATATGAATTTGTTAATTTTCCACATATGACAGGCAACCTTTGGGCCATCCTGTGTAATTCACACACCGTAGCATTATAAACTCATCACTTTATGGTGGTTGTATAATATTCACTATATTGTGCAAGAATTCCATCACCCCCCCCAAAAAAAAAATATCCCATCCCTCTAAGCACTCAATCCCAATTTCTCCTCCCTCAGTCTCTAACAATCACTAACACTTGTTTTAAATAATATATGTTACTATGAGACAGTCTTCACACAGATAGACCTGAACTAATTCAAGATATTAAAAGGCAAAAGAAAAATGTCCTTCACTCTTCTCTACTTGAGGTTCACTTCAACTAGTAATCAATGTAAAGTTTTCCATTAAGAAGGATAGTGTATTTCTCAAGGCAATTTTTCTCCTGATAGTACTATAATTAATAATTTTTAATAGTCATGTTTTGATATTCTATTCTTGAAGAGTCAGTTAAATATAAATTCATAACCCCGACTCCTAGCATGCTGCATTTTTGAGATTGTAGAAATGTATGTGCACTTGAGTATTACATGTTACCGAATTTAGTCAACATAATTTAGGTGTACTGAGTAATTATGACAGTATGCAAACCTCTTTAAATTGGCTAATGCATAATCAGCATTCCTACTGCTTCTTCATCAGCTGGTCTCCTGCTTCTGTCAGGCAAGGAGGAAATTTAAGCTTCTCTCTATAGAGTATTCCAGTCTACATCTAAACCCCAACCTTGCAGCCCTCAGACAAGCATCACCTCACCCAAGAAACTGCACCTGATCACTCTCACACATAGATTTTCCCTTTATGGAATTCCTTTTTAGCACTTATTCATTTTAGACACCTAATGAAACATGGTGTTAAAGTTTAATTGTGTCAACAAAATCAATAAAAATAGTGAGAGATTTTTTTAACCTAACAGATCTTTTGCATTCAAATGAGTTTTATTGTTGGAGTCCCTGCAGAAGCAAAGTGTTCATTTCAGAAATGCTGCCATTATTTAAATCATTTTGTTAACGCCTGGTTTGAACCTGCCATGAGTGCCACAATGTAAATCACGCAAGTCATTTTTCTATGGGGAACTGATGCATTCTCCAGTGAGGATTCACGTTCCCCGCCAACATAGCGTTCCTTCCAGACCTTTTCTTTAATCTCTTCCATGTACTCTGAGAATTGCTCTTATTTCAGAATCTAAACTATTGTGAACTATTTAATTTGGGGAAAACAGAGTGCACAAACATTTTTATAAATAGATCATTAACGTCTTTATGAAAATGACTCAAAATTCACAACACACTGAGGGACTTCTGAGGCAAAGCTAAGGCACACATGTCCCCTGCCAATATGCCTTATCTTTAGTAAATATATATAAATGTAAATGTGTATAAATTTTTAACAAATGCATATAAATAATAAATGTGTATAAATTAACTGTTAAAGTAAATTCAACTGAGCACTATGCTTGAAGAATCCCTTTGCAAAGCCAGATAAGCCTCCTAAGTTACCTCAACGTTACTTGATTTGCAAACATAAGCAAAGAAACTTGTGCTGTTTTTTATGAATGCCTATGTTAAGGAAAAATGAAACTCAGATCAACCAGTGGGAAGCAGACAGCAAACTTCTACTTGTACAAAGGACACATTTTACAGACATAGACAAAATAAGGCAACTGCATGATTGGAAATGACCAAGGATTTGCTTTCTCCAATTCTGTGCATACTCTATTAAAGCCCCTCTCTTGTGTTTTCTGGATGAAGTTCCCCAACAACTTCTGGTTTGGAGGTATCTGATTCATGAGTTGTTGTTTGCTCAAACAAACTCTCTAAAATGTTTACTGCATCTTCATTTACTTTTTAATAATATTAAATATGTATATATAATGTTGCATATACACACGTATGTGTGCATTACTGAATATTAGGCACTAGTACTAGAAAATTGGGAATAAAAAATATAATCAATGATTTATTGATATGGGATTTAGAAAGGTGCATTACGAAACAAAATTTAATAAATCATAAGATAAGGACTAAAAATGGAAGTAAAGAAAAATGAAAAATTGGGGGAGAACTGGGTTGGCAAATTTTCTGCATTGTCCAGAGAAATCAGACATCGTTATATCATCTAGGAGTAACAGGAAATGACCACAGTGTTTCAAAGTTCTCACTTTCTGATGAGTAGAAAAAGTATTCCCTATATTAAAAATAAAAGAAAAGTATAATCAAGATACTATCTATACAAATATGCTACATGACTCTCTCAGTAATTAAATGAAGCTTTTTATCTCTTCTTAAATTTTAAATCCCACGAGGGTAAAGAGTAGATTTTGCTCATTCACATTAGTAGATGTTTACAAGAGAATTTACGAGTGAGTGATTAGACTCATTGATCCTAGCTCTTAGCTTTATATTTGATTAATGCAAGTGATATTGCAGTCTAAATGTTAAAATCAGAGGGCAGTTAAGATGATAGCAAATTGAGACATTAAAAAGGGATCTTTTAAAATTTGACACTAACATAGAGCTTCTGATAAGGTGTCAGAGCAAGTGACAGATGTTTTTCTTTTCCAAGGGATATGAACTGAATAGCTAGATGGGATTCTATTTTTGAGAGACTCAAAAAGATCTAGACCTGGAAACCATTCTATCTGAACTGCACTGAACCAGAGAATATAAGTAACAAATGAGAGAGAGGACCTGAGTCTCTCCGTGTATTATTTCTTCATGGATTAGTTTAATACGCCCAATACGGAGAAAAGGCTACTGAGGAGTCTGGAGACACAGCCTGATGCAGTGCCATATAAACTTAAAATTTCTTTGAAAACATATTTCTTCTCTAAAACTCATATAAATGTGACAGTGTAGCTTATTTTATATTTGTGCTTCCTTTAATGACCATGAAGACAAGGACTAATTGATTCCTTCTGGATTCTGAGGGGCTATCACTAAGACTAGCCCCAAATACTCAGCCTGTGAGCAAATGTAAAATTGAATTTATCTCGTTGATAATGAACAATATGACATTTTACTAAGTCTGTCAACTTTGGAAAATTAGCTTGAATTGAAACAGTTGGTATTCCCCGTACAATTTCATGTGTCTATCTCAGAGTTGTATCTTAAAAGACTTCATTCTTACCTGAGAAAGAAACATAATTGGCAACCATTTTCTCCTCTTTTTTATGAACTTTGTTAGTTATCCTGAGAGAATACTTTAAGAAATCTACCAAAGATGTAGGCCAGGCCTCCTCAAACTATCTACTGAAGATGTAGGCCAGGCATCCTACCAAAGATGTAGGCCAGGCATCCTCAAACTAAGGCCTGTGGGTCACATGCAGCCCACCTAGGACATTTATCCAGCCTGTGGAGTATTTTTGCCACCACTGACTGTCCTGCTTAGCAGCCGACGAGTCCCTGGGCCCTCAGTCCAGCCCTCCAATGGTCTGAGGAACAGTGAACTGGCCCCCTGTTTAAAAAGTTTGAGGACCCCTGATAGGCCAATGCAAAGTTCGGGGCGGGGGTTGCTGAAGAAGGAAATTTTAATAAATCCGTTTTCTCATTTAAATTTCAGGCAATAGTTCTCAGGTTCTGGTCTGAAAATAATTTCAGTCCACTGGTCAGACTGTATATATATTTAAAAAAAAAAAAGACTACTATTAAGGGTTTCACTTTTATTCCATGCAAAAAATATTTTTTTTATGGTTCATTTTCTTAATAATCAACTTCTCATCCAAGTCTCAAATGTGATTTTCCTGGCAGCCATTTTGTTGTATGTGTTCAATTTTGCCCTGCAGTAAATTGATTGTAGGTATTCAGCCTTGAAAAAAAATGCTATATAAGCAAACATTGTGATAGACTATTCAATAAAGTTAACAACGAATTAATTCATGTGGACAGAGGTTTTAACTTTATTGTGGTGCCTTCTTATTCAATAAAGGAAAATAGGTATTAAGATATAAACTTTAAACTGACAAACAGGGGCAGGGCCTATAGCTCAGTGGGTAGGGCACCGGCCCCATATACCGAGGGTGGGGGGTTCAAACCTGGCCCCGGCCAAACTGTAACCAAAAATACCTGGATGTTGTGGTGGGCACCTGTAGTCTCAGCTACTTGGGAGGCTGAGGCAAGAGCATCGCCTAAGCCCAAGAGCTGGAGGTTGCTATGAGCTGTGACACCACAGTTCTCTATCAAGGGTGACAAAGTGAGACTCTGTCTCTACCAAAAAAAAAAAAAAAAACTGACAAACAGCTTTAGTCATTGTCATATCTGTGGAAGAACTCAAAAAAGTTACTTTCAGAGTACATATCTAACAAAAAAAAAAATTTTTCCAATATTTAAATTTTATTTTTCATTGACAAATAATTGTATATACTTATGGAGTACAATGTGACATTTTAACATATGTTTTTAAAGAAATACTTTTAATATTATTTACCATTTTGTCACCTCAATAAACAAACTGCTACAAAGAAGTTGCCTTGTGAATTTCTCACTGTTGAGATGATGAGTAAAGAAGAAGCTGTAGGTACATTTGCTGGACTTGATGTTTTGTCTATCGCTATCTGGTTCCATCTGTGCACATATCTCTTAAATATATTTTTTTCTTATTAGAGATGCTTTATAACATCACACATTTGGTGCTGAAAGTGTTCACAACTTTTTTTTTTATCATTAATCATAGTGAAAATTAACATGTCTTCACAGACATAGTTAAAAAACAAAACGTTTAGCTGATCCAGGGATGTAATTTTTTCAACAAATTGTGCAGCTTTTCATACACATCATTCTTTTCATGACCTTTCTTCCTATACTTCAAGTACTTTGTTCTCCCCTGTTCTTTCCTGTCCACAAAGCCTGGTGACCTTACCATATTTTGTTCCTGGTGTATTGTCTGGTCCTGTTTACATTGTCCTAGCCATAATAGCACCAGATTTTTTTCATAACATAAAACTACTATATTTTTACCATCGCTGCTTCCCCTTTAGAAGTTTCTATGCTCCAGGCTGTTGAGACAAAAGTGGCACTTCGCTAAAGAAAAAAATTTTATTCTTATCATTTTGTAGGTCAGTATACCAGGTATCAAAATATTAAAATAAAATAAAATTTTGATGTTTTTCAAATGTTTGAGAAAGGAAACTCAACCAGAACCATGATTGTCCTGTAGGTGGGCACATATTTGTTTTGTTTGTTTGTTTGTTTGTTTGTTTTTTAGAGACAGAGTCTCACTCGTTGCCCTCGGTAGAGTGCTGTAACATCACAGCTCACAGCAACCTCCAACTCTTGGGCTTAGGTGATTCTCTTGCCTCAGCCTTCCAAGTAGCTGGGACTACAGGCGCCTACCACAACATCCGGCTATTTTTGTTTGCAGTTTGGCCGGGGCCAGCTTTGAACCGCCACCCTCAGTATATGGTGCCAGGCACCCTACTCACTGAGCCACAGGCACCACCCATGGGAACCTATTTGTTTGTAAGTGTGTCCATACTCTCCAACTGAAGAGCATTGTAGAAAATAGATACTGTAGCACATGGAAGAGGCAGCCTGGAGGCATTCAAGTCATGTTCGATTAAAAGGCAAGTTTTCTAGCTCATGACATGAAGACAGTGTATTTCTGTACCAACTTTATCTTCCTATCCCTAGCTGACCACTTGGATACAGTTTATACCTACAAAACTCTTAGCAAAATAGTGTTTGCTCTCTTGAGGGAAGCTTGCTTGAATAGTTCCTACAACTGTAGATAAGAGTATATGAGAGGAAAGAAGAAAGGAGCACGTTCCCAGAACTAACCTAACTCCTGTCTGTATGTCATGACTGAGAAATGTAGGAACCTTTGTTTCATAGAAGCACTCCAGCCCTCTTTCTGCAACTCCCCGTATCATCTCTCCATTATCTCCTGCTTTTCACCCCACCATGCTGCCATTGCATCACACCACCCAGACAGCATTCATCTATTATCTCAAAACTTTATTGCTGTGGGGTGGATAAATAATCAATGGAACAACCATCTGGAAAACCAAGAACAGAACTCATGCTCACTTTTGTAAAGTATGGCAAGTGATGAGAATGATTTTAAACTACCTGGAATCTTCCAACCTTATTAATCTGTTTATATTAAGGCTATTGTTGCATGAAAACTTGACTTAAAAAGGCAGAGAAGATTAGAATGAGATTGTGTTACAGGTTGAGGTCCCTGAGGAGCATACTATAAGGTAGTCATTGGCATTCAGAAAATTTACCAAGAAGTGTTCTAGAATCAATATCTGTAGAAGGGGAGGAATGAAAACAAGATTGGACAGTAAGATAAGGCGGACAGAAATGCAGTCTCAACAGTAAGGGGAGCCAAATCCACAGGAAGTTCTGAACGAGGGAAGGCTCTTCAGAGGGGTCTCACACCTGGTGAGAAAGCCATCCTTTATACTCTCAAACCAACCAGTCACTGGATGTGGGCCACCCTGAGAAAGGAGTGATAGAGGCATGACATGGGGAAAAGCAGGTGTCTCCAACCACGAGCAATTTCTGTAGATGGATGAACCCCAAAGGCTTCCATCAATTAAGCTAACAAGACCTTCAGTATTAAACAGGGACCTGAGCAACACATATATAACGACATCCCATTTTTCTCTCCAAGCTGTGACCTTATAAATTAGATACATTATAAAGTAGATATCTCTCCAAGCAGAAGGAAATGAAAATTTGCCTATGCAGAAACAGTAGATATTTCAAATTCAAGTTTGGAGTAAATACTTTTTAGAATATTGCATATTATAATACATAACCTTACTTAATTTTTTATTTAATCTTCATTTTATCTTAAAAGACTTAATGGTTACAATAAGTGATACAATTTCTGAAACTTCTGCTTGCTAGGCATGATGCTAGAGGCTTTGATATAATTCTATAATCCGATACACATTGTATAGAAAAAAATAAGGCTCAGGAGGTTAAATCCATTGTCCTTGATTACAGAGCTAACAGATGTGTGAAATGCATGTGTGTCTGACTCCAAGGCCTGTATGATTTCTACTACTCTGCTGTTTCTCCAGTTAACCAGAAATGGTATTTAAAATATAACTTTACAATGTGCTAACTCTAAAATTTTGGAGCATTTGTCTATCTCATTCAGAAATTACAGTGGACATTACTCTTGATCTTAGTAACACAGAAACTATTCTAGACCTTTTGATTAATTTACTCATGTACAAAATAGGGATAAAAATACCTGCCTTATCTAAATAGTTTATGATAATCAACTGTCATAATGCATACTTAAGTAACTTAAAAACCACAAAGTGCTATTAATAAAATATATGCATGTCATAACCATCCTTAAAAGCCACACTACCAGGATCCAGAAAGTACACTCACATGCTATGATTTTGGGAAAGTATAGGCTTTCATGTGCCTGCTCTTTTGATAGGGTCTAGCTATGACCTTCACCTTCAAGCCTACGAAAATCAGGTAATATTAACGTTCAAAAGAAAGTCTATCTTTTTATAATGAAATAAAATGATTTTTTTAAATAATAATGCTAATATTTACAGTCTCCATATAAAGCTACAACTTGCTTTGTGTAACAGATGCAAGATTTTGCAACTGTGAAAAACCCACATTGGATTCTTGGGAACAGTTTAGTCCTTCGATTTTACCGATTCTTAATCCTTCTGGACTTCTTATATGAGACATAGCCTAAGGGGGAGGGGAGGATAGGATAAACATTGGCTCGGCAGGAGTTCAATAATCCTACAAATACAGGGTTTGTTGGCAAAAACTGATTTGGAGATGTGCCTTAAGGAGGGACTCGATTAAGCCTTTTTTTTCCTGTAGGTCAACAGAGCAGTAAATCTATTTACCCAATAAGCTTTATAAAAAGGCAGTCTGAACACAGAAAAGTTGTGACAACATGATTCATCAGAAACTGGGATGATGTGATAAGGAGACCGTGACACACGTGGCACTAGGCTTGAACATAGAGCCATCACCACCAGTGAAACACAGGCTAATAAAAACAGCCACTCTACCGAACGAAGAGCTATTAGTGAGTGAAGAGCGAGGCCGAAAGTGAGAAAGTGGATTTTTTTATATTCACTGAGAATAAAAATGGAAATAAGCTCTGGACAGATTGTCTGTCACACACATACACCCTCACCCTCCCAACTAGCACGCTGCCTAACTTACACGTTGTCTGATGAATTCTTTAGTAAATAGAGACATAATTCCTTTCATTAAATAAAAATAAAGTTGCTCAAAGGAACATAAAACAAATGGATGGCAAAACTCGATGTGGTAAAGTTGCCAAAGATAGCCAAATTTATCGGCAGTTCAATGAACTCTGAACAAAAATCCTCAGGATTTTTGAAAATCTAAAATACGTATTCTGAAATTTATATGGAAAAGCAAGGGTTCAAAATAGCCAAAATGCACTTTAAAAAAGAAGAACAATAAGAAAGACATGCGGTATTAGCTGGGATAGTTAAGACCATATGGCTATTGGCAGAACAATTTTTTTAAAAAGCCATGTAACAGAAAAAAGCATCTAGAAATAAAACTGTGCATATGCAAATATCTGTCAAGCGTGGCATGGCAGATTAGTGAGGAAAGAACACATTTTTTTTCAATACTTGCTACCCAGTTATTTCTTATACATATAGAAAAAATTAGGCCTCTATCTTAACCTAATCCATAAAAAAAAATTATTTCAGAAAAATGATGGAACTAAATATAAACAAGAAAAC
Source organism: Otolemur garnettii (assembly GCF_000181295.1). Classification (NCBI taxonomy): domain Eukaryota; kingdom Metazoa; phylum Chordata; class Mammalia; order Primates; family Galagidae; genus Otolemur; species Otolemur garnettii. Next base: position 279,922 of record NW_003852743.1, read on the forward strand.
TATAAAACTTTTAGAAGATAATACAAGTGAATCTCTTCATGACTATGTGCCAGGGAAGGAACCCTTTAATAAGAACAAAACAAAAAAGAAAGCTAAAGTTAGCACTTTAAAAATAAAGAATTTCTGTTCATTAAAATACACCATCAATAGAAATAAGAGAAACTGCAAAACTGAAGAATCTGCATGATATTTAACTAACAAAGAACTGGAATTTAATATACACTTTATATATTATACATTCATGTACATTTTATAAAATATATATTGTTACATAATCCAAAGTATGTATGTATACTATATATACATAATGTCTAGTGATCAAAAGATACAGTGTATCTCAATAATAAATTGGTATAGAGGAAATATATAAAAATATGCTCTATCTCTTAAGTTATTAGGAAAATGGGAATTAAACCAATTTCACATGCATTGACTGAATTCAGTTTAACAGCTCATACTCTTACCGGGTATTAGCACCTTTTCATCAATCCCTTTGGAAAATTATTTAGCATTATTAAGCAAATTGAAAATATGCACAGCCCGTGACCCTGAAGTTCTCGTCCTAGCTATAATCATAGTGTAACTCTTGCACACATATACAAAAAGACATGTAACAGCATGTTCATTGCCTCATTTAATGCAATAGTTTCAAACTGGAACAACCCAAATGTCATTAAAAAATTCAATGGGAAAAAACGATGGTGTAAAACAGAACGCCACACAACATTGACAATGAGCCACTGATAAGTACAATGAATGTGACATGTTAAATAAATAATATGATCATGGAAGGATATGGACACCACAACTTCATTTATATGATGCTCAAAAGTAGGTAAAACAAAATTATCTTATTTAGACATGCATACACAGGTGGTTACACTGTAAAGAAAAATAAGAAAATCATTACTTAATTATTTAAGATATTTTGCTTAAATTATCTTAAATTTTTTTTCCTTTAGTAGGAAGGATGTATGTTCAGGAAGAGATATCTATGGTATGATCGATGTATTCTGTTTTAAAGTGTTTCATATGGAAAAAACAGAAAACCTCAAATAGCTGAAACAATCCTAAGGAAAAAGAACAAAGCAGGAAGCATTATGCCACCTGATTTCTAATTCTACAACAAAGCTATAGTTACTAAAACAGTATGATACTAGAATAAAAAAAA
>NW_003852743.1:281509-289255 GCF_000181295.1 Otolemur garnettii
TTAATAGCAGGAAACCAAATAATCTGGTTGGGGACTTGTCAGATTTATTAAGTACAGAGCATAAATGTCTTAACATAATAATTAAGTAAACGAGATGAGGTTTATATTAACCAGTGTGATGTAAACGCTCCTAATTCTATATGAAATCAGTACATTGTACCCCATACATGCATTAATGCATATGTGATCTATGTGTTATGATTTAATTAAAAATGGGCAAACAATGTGAATAGACATTTCTCAAAAGAAGATGTACAAATGCCCAACATGTGCATAAAAAATGCTCAACATCACTAATTATCAGATGAATGCAAATGAAAATCACAATGAGAGAACATCTCGCCCCAGCCCGAATGCCATTATCAAAAACACAAAACTAACAAATACCTGTGAGGATGCAGAGAAAGTGGAACACTTCTACAATCTTGTGGGAACGTAAAGTAGTACAGGCATCACAGGAAACAGTGTGGAAGTTCCTCAAAAAATCAAAAACAGAACTACCATATGATTCAGCCACCCCACTGCTAGGCATATATCCAGAAGACAGGAAGTCAGTTTAGCAAAGAAATAAATGCACTCCCATGTTTATTTCAGCACTACTCACAAAAGTCAAGCTAGGAAATCAAACTAAGTGTCCCTTAATATATAATGGATAAGAAAATGAGGTACATACAGCCACAAAATATTATTCAGCCATAAAAATAAAAGTTAAATCCTGTCATTTGCAAACAACATGGACAGAACTGGAGGTTATTCTGCTAAGTGAAATATGCCAGGCATACAAAGACAAATATCCCATGTTCCCAGTCCTATGAGGGAGCTCTAAAAGTGGATCTCAGAGGGAAGAGCGTAGAATACTGGTTTCTAGAAGCTGGAACAGCAAGGCAGAAGAAGGAAGATGTAGACAGTTTGCTTAAAATTCAGGATATATAAGTACAGTTAAATAGGCTAAGAACTAGCTCTCCATAGCACCATAGGGAAATCATGGTTAACAATTAGTTATCATGCAATTTAAAATAAGAAGAAAAGAAGAATTGTCATGTTCCCCTCACAAAGAAAAAAGTTTGAGGCAATGGACATCCAGCTACCCTGACCTGACCGTCACACGCTTTATACATGTACCAAATACCCTATGTACTGTAGAACTATGTGCACCTGTGATGTATCAGTTACTAAAAGAAAGAATGTGACAGCTTAGTCACAGACCAGCACTGATGACTTGTGGTCTGAGGACAGAACAGTGCTGTGCAGTCTCTTCATTCCATGTGCATCTCCTAAAACGGACACTGTGGTTCTGCCTTTGCGATACCGAAAAGTTATACAACTCCAGCCTCTTCCTCTACTCCTACATTGGGCGAATCACTCTTACTCTCTACACTGTAAAATGTTAGTAGCCTCAGCTACTGTCAAATGAGATCAAATTTCTGAATACGAGGATAAATTTTTTTCAAAAATGAAACTGTTCTTTTCATTTCTTCTATTATATCTTGAGTTTCACATAGACTTATCTTATAAAATAGGATGTGCCAGTGCAGGGACAAAATTATTTAATGAGGAGTCATAAGATGCAGTTTCATTCAAAACTCTGATACTTAGTTGGTCAAGTGGCCTTTAATGTCACTGTCTTCTGCGGAAACCTGGAAAATAGGTCCTGCATGGTCTAGCCCTCTATGTGAACGTGAGAGCAGGTGAGATGATGTATACCAAACAGATTTTAAAGTATTAAATTACACACTAATGGAAAAGATTAAAATGTAGTATAGAGATTGTTCTACATAGAATTTTTTAAACATGATTTCTCATTTAATGACTATTTAGAGTACCTCCCACATGCTTGGCTTCTTTAGAGCCCTGCACAGGGGTGAAGGTGTGTGTAGGCTGGGGGTGGATACACTATACATAAAGCATCATTCTCCCTTGGCTCAAAGTGCTTGTAATAACATAGGTATGAAGACATAAAACAATTACGATCCAAAATAACAATTTCAAGAAGCACAGGATTAGATGGTAAGAAATAGTAGGAATAATTAGTGTAATTAGTGCCAAAAATAGGTCTTTGGAGAGAAGTCATTAAGTGCTGAAAACCCCAGGTCCCTCCAGGACTTTAATCCCTTAATTAACATTCCCTGATACATTAATGCATGTTCAACTTTTAAAGTCTATACTTTTTGCACAAGAAATAATTTAATGTGTTTTCATGATTTAACAATCTACAGAGAACAATGCTGAAATTGCACCCTGCTCTGTGGAATTCTACACCTCTCCTCAACCTGGCAACCTCCAATCCCGTTTCTCTCCCCATCAAAACACCATTGTGTTCTGTTACAGCAAAACCACAGCAACACTTTTGTGATAATACAGCTGAATGAGAACAACTGAAACCTTTTCCACTAAGAACAAGTTAAGAATGGTCACTCTCATCATGGCTTGATCTTATACAGTAGAACCTCCATAATTGACCACCTCCCTATATTGACCCACTCCTTAAGTGAGCCTAATTTTTATAGCCCAGCCATGCACCACAAGGATGTATCAGAACAATAGGCCTAGTTCCTTATGTTGACCACCTCTGTATGTTGACTAGTTTGTTATAGTACCTTGGGTGGTCAACTTACCAAGGTTCTACTATATCAAGAAAAAAACCTAAAGCTCTTCTCAAGACTACTAGAACTAATAAACAAATTCAATAGATTTTAGGACATAAAATCAACATGAAAAAAAGGAGTTGCATTTTCATACACCACTAACAAACTATCTAAGAAGAAAATTATCTCATTTATAATTGTATCAAACTAAAATAGACAGAGCCTAAACTGGGAACATTATTTATTTAAACATTTATCTTCCCATTTCTTACATCATTTCCTCTTTTACCTTCCAGATCCTCCAATTTGTTTTTACTTTTGTCCTATGACATAGCTAGACTGTGTTCGTCTGCCTCGGTTGAACTTGCCCTAACCCCATACAGACTAAAGAAGGGCCCTCCAGGGAAAATTCTGTCCGTGGAGTTTCCTTCTTTCAAAGGTCTACTCCCACTCAGTCTCTGCTGCTTTTCAGTTGTCCTATAATGCCTTCAGGTTGTGCGAATTTATTTTTCCTCCAGAATTTATAATAGTTATTCATGAGAGAGATTATCCAGGACAAGCTTTCTTTCACCACTATCTGAAGAGGATCTCCCACCTTAACCTATACTAATTTCATTTTGCTGCTCAACCAAAAGAGCCTACTTTTAGTTTAACAAACACAGTCCTGCCTCAGACCTCTTGCAATTATTCAATTATTCCATCTCCTTGGAATGCTTTCTCTGCATTCCAACACACAGACACACTCTCACAAATGGTTTATCCTCATGCATTCTTCAGACCTCATGTTGGTGACTTTATATATTGCCATGTGACCTTTCTCTACCTCTTGGACAAGACAAGTTCTTCCTATGATCCACTCCTAATGCTTCTGATAATTTTACTCCTTAGCTCTTCCCACAATTTGTGATATAGGCTTTTTATTTGTGATTACCCAATTAAGGTTTGTCTCCCCTATTAGAACTTTAAATTCTAACGGAGAGATGAACAATTTGTGCTAACAAATTTGTACATAGATAACCTTGCTTGTTTTACTCAACAAATACAGGTGTGTGAGTAGTGCTGAGAAAGAGCCTAATACACAGCATGTGCTCTCAAAATATTAATTAACTAATTAATTTATTCATTAATTAATGATTCCTCACCTATACTGTATCTTGACTGTTTCTAATTAAATCCCTCGTAGCTACCTTAAATATCATACCCCTCAAACAGAATATATTTTTCTTTCTACCAATCCCTTCTTTTTCCTATTTTATTTCCAATAAAAATTAATTATAACCCTACATATCTAGCTGCTCAAAGTAAAAATTTCAATCCATTTTTAGGATTTTTCTCCTCTCTAAAGAACACTTCCCACATATGCATTTCCTTGGGATATCTCATTAGTCAAAAATTCTATCACCTTCTTTCCAGTCTCTAACTGCCCGAGTTAAAGGCCTTATTTTGTCGTGTGTTATTTCCACAGGTTTCTATCTTGTTTCACCAGCTTTAGCCTTTCCCCTGCCGCTTTGCCTTTCTATTCATCCTTCCTCTCCCAAAAGATAGGTATTCTTGAAATACAAACTTCCCTGGCCTCAATTAAAATTTTTCCTGAGCTTTCATTTTTAACTGGAGCAAGTTCAAGAATCTTAACATAGCCTACATCATTTTTTTCACACTGGCCCCACTTATGGAACAAGTTTACAAAATTGTGTGCTAATACGCAAGGAAGAATGTGGCTACTTTATCTTATATAACTGATCAAACCTCTCCCACACCCTTAGTCAATTGTCTAGTCAGAGCTCTCTGTGTCCTTGTTAGGAACCTACTGCCCCTACATCTCTATCCATACACAGGCATTCCCGGACCCCCATCCACTCCCTATTCTGGACACTCTGTATGTCCCTCAGGGCCAGAGTGCAGAAGGCTATCCTTAAAAGTAGGCCAACAGGCCAGTGTTGTTAGGAAGTCTCATACCAGTCTGCATGTTTTGCAGCCCTCAAACCCTCTAGAAAAATCAGGGGTCCTCAAACTTTTTAAACAGGGGGCCAGTTCACTGTCCCGCAGACTGGTGGAGGGCTGGACTACAGGCCCCGGGATGAGTCAGCTGCTAAGCAGGACAGGCAGTGGCGGCAAAACACCTAGGTGGGCAGGATAAATGTCCTTGGTGGGCTGCATGTGGCCCGTGGGCTGTAGTTTGAGGACGCCTGCTCTAGATCATTCTGGGTTGAAGGCTGATTAAATCCAGTGTCTGATTGCCTGTCCTGTTTTGCTTCTGCTTCCCTTATTGCCCTGGAAGGAAGAAGGAGCCAGTCTTTCACCTTGATTTTCTTCTTCCCAAGCTGATGTTCATTTTGCCCACTTACCTGTCAGACAAAATAAATGTATATAACATGTCTTAGCAATAATAGAAGATCTAGAAATGTTTTCCCTATTACACCAAATTTATAGAGTTTTCCATTTCGTTTCTAGTCATGTACTCTTCTTACCACCTCTAGGCAGAATTAATTGCTATTACATCTCCCACAGTACGTTATTCATATTTTTATTTTATTATTTAGCACATTGTAATTATAATGAGATGCATGTTTGCCTTTCCCACTAGACTGTGACTTCCTCAAGGACAGGGACTGAATCTTCCTCATCTCTTTATTTCCCTGAAACCTACCACAGGGCCTGAGACAGAGACAATAGAGTAAGTCCCTGTTCACCACATGAGTACACCTGCTGAGAGCTGAGGCTGCTTTATGGAAAGAATACTGGCTGCAGAGGGCTGGAAAAGGAAGTTTATGGTAACCTGATGGAATGCCCTAATTTTGAACCTAAATCCTGAAACAGGCATCAGTTTTATTTCAGAGAGTGAATACTTTTGAGAATTTTCAGTGAGAGAAAAATGTAAAGTAGAACCTCTGTAAGTTGATCACCCAAAGGACTGTAACAAACTGGTCAACATAAGGAACTAGGCCTTCTGTTCTGATCTATACATGTGGTACATATCTGGTCTATAAAAATTAGGTCAATTTAAGGAGGTAGTTCAACTACACAGGTTCTACTATATTTTTATAATGAAAAATATCACATAAAGATATGAAAGCACATTGATTGTGTAACAGCATATGTGGTCACAATGATTTCAAACTTACCTACGTATTTTCCTTAACTATTGTGCCTTTAACCATTTCCTTACTCATCTATCAGGGAACACTCATTTCAGAACATGAAGGAGAAAGAGAAGAATTTCCTGCCCTGTCCCACAAGCTTTATACACCCACTGTGGGCTCATTATCTTTAGATATTTTAGATTATTTTCTGTATCCAAGAGAATTTTTGAACATATTCTATTATAAATTATTTTGGTTTTCTATAGAATAATTTCAGAGATCAGTAGACAGACAAATTTACCATGATAAAAACCAAATAGGGCATAGCTCGACAACATTACCACACAGACAATATCACAAGTATATTTATCATCCAACATGGCACACCTTTGACACCAGTGGCAAATACACAAAAACTTGAGAAAAATAGTCCAACCCTTAATGGTATTAATTACTAACACCAGTATTTTAAAATTGATTATACAGAGGAGTATTATTTAGATGCAAACTTTTATTAAGTAAAAGTTTTTGTAAATCTATTAACTTGTAGTGTAAGACAGACATACCAAAGAGATCAAAGCAGAAAGTAAAAGAAAAACATTATTCACCAAGCAGCAGCCATAACTTTTTAATATAATTCTGTACATCTCTTGAGTTTGTGTGTAGATAGACTCAATTATAGAAAAGTTGAAAATGTGGAAAAATTGGTTTATGTCACATGGGCCAGTAGAAAGAAAATATGAAATATACTTTTCTTCAATGTTAAAAATAAAAATGTGAAAGTAGAATTTAATTGCTGAAGTTTAGATTAACATCTCCTCACTATTTGAGGTAATAAATCTGCAAAAAATGTTTCTAAAGCAGCAGCATGATTATGAAAATCATTCTGAGTTTAGAGTCACATTTTCGTTTTTAACTACAGTAGAGTTTTAACTATTGACTCCTTGTACTGCATTTAACAATTAGAAAATGTATATATTTATATCATTACATCTCCTTGTGTCTGCCATTTCTCATGATTTTTGAAAGTGATCTTATATTATCAATGTTTATATTCATCACCAGTTCCTACAAAACGGCATTTGCATTTCTGGGTACCTTTTTGAGTTTGTCATTTGTACAGCCATATTACACCACCAATTAATTTAGTATATTTTTGTTTTGTTCTGCTTCAAGAAAGGCTCTTCTATGTTTAAGAATGTGGTCTTTCATTTTAAAGAAGTATGCTCTTTTTCAGAATTAAATTGTTTGCTGTTCTGTTTAATCTGTGTTTTCCTTAGGGAAGCACAATTAAGCCTCTATTTAACATAATTTGAGATTTACACTTATCCTTCTCAGAAAAGCACCATTCTTAATCTTTCTTATTTTGCATTAGTTGTTTTATGTGCTTTCCTCAAATGTGACCACCATGTCCTTAAAGGTCATTCTTATATCACGTTTATTCCTTTGTTGTGGTGGTTGTTTCTAATGTCACTTTCATTTGTGTCGTGTATTTAATTAATTTTCCCTTCCACTTCTTTAATTGTCATCAAGTTTCTAGTATCTTTTATTACTTTGCATCTCCTTTTTATATTGTTGTATTGACTATAATTTTGTTGAGAATATAGAAACCATTTAACTCTGTCCTGATTTCTTTGAATACTTATCTTATAATACATTTGTCATATCATGAATTTTTTTGTCTTATTTTCCTTTCCTTCCTTTCCTTCATTTGTGTCGTGTATTTAATTAATTTTCCCTTCCACTTCTTTAATTGTCATCAAGTTTCTTTTAACCCTTTTTATCTCCTTTTTACATTGTCGTATTGACTACAATTTTGTTGAGAATATGGAAACCATTTAACTCTGTCCTGATTTCTTTGAATACTTATCTTATATTTGTCATATCATGAATATGTTTTGTCTTATTTTCCTTTTCTTGCTTGTTTATTTATTTACTGTATTATTGGGTTTGTCAAGTAGTGTTTCCTTTTTTATTATTCATCTTTGAATAAAGTAAACTATTCCCATGAAGGACGTGAATCATTTGTGATCCTTGTTTCAGTGTTTTGGCACAAGAATTTTCTCCCCCCATTATTTCCT
>NW_003852743.1:291632-292585 GCF_000181295.1 Otolemur garnettii
TAGTGAGCATTTGATATCATTTTAATGAAAATGGGTAATAGAAATACTACTCACCCAGAAAGCATTATCAAATATGAATCCTTCAAAAATCCTCTGAAATAGCAGAACATGTGTGAATATTCCTACTGACAGATGTTTGACCAAGTTCATATCTTACACAGATGGCACATTGAACTTCACATTTATTTTATATTTGTCAAACAAACATTTCCTAAGAAACAGGAGGAAGTATCTAATATCCTGGCACCACACACTACAAATAAATTACTCTTTGACTCAACAAGCACATTTGTAATGTTCAAGTGCTGAAAGTTGATTTGATAAAAACAAAGTTTATGATATCAATCAATTCTGGATATGTAGCTTGTCTAGGATTTCAACAAAAATAATATTACATTTGCTTTTAGGTAGTTTCTCTATTTTCCCCTGAAGAAAAAAAACAGAATAAAATACACCACTTATTAGAATCAACCATGGATTTTGAAATGTTTTAACATCCCAAGTCACATATCATTTTGCATCTTTTTATCTGCAAGTATAAATTTGGAGTTCTTAGTATAAGGTGATATATCACTGTGCAATATCAAATCTTATCAAGGCCTCTTTTAATTGTAGCAGTTTAAATCTCTAAAGGCATCAACTTTATCAAGAATGTTTTGCCTTTGGGGGGTTCTGGCTGTGCTGTGGAGGACTCATTTTGGAAGCAAGTTTTTCAAACTAGGTAAGCTGCCTACATTTGTTTTTCCCCCAAACAAATAAAACAAGATAATAATAAAACACCATCAATAAGTAAGTATTCCACGGCCATCCCTCTGAACTCATTCAGAAGGCGAACAACTACTATATTTTTATCAAAGACAAAGATCAGCCTAAATTAATGTCTTGTCTTAATCTTAGTCTTTCCTCACACTCAGATTTATTTTGTATATGAAAGATTATATTGCAAATAAAGT
>NW_003852743.1:295183-296745 GCF_000181295.1 Otolemur garnettii
CTCTTTGGCAGTCCCAAATTATAAAAACCTCACTGTTTTGTTGGTTTACTACTCAGTATAGTTGCCTCTCCTAAACCCTAAAATCCCCCACTCTGGCAGCTTTTTCCTGCTAACGAATCACAGTGGACAAAATGTCAGGTGTTGAGTCCTAAATTTCTCTGCAGTTTGTCCTTGCCTGAACTCTAAGCCCTAAAATCTGCAATATTCCTGATCAAGGTCTCCTGCACAGGCATCCCAGTATTGCTCTTTTTCTCAGTATGGGCAGTCATAACTCATCCTATGGTTTGTCTAATGTTTTGAACAATTGAACTAAATAGTAACAATTTCTTGAATTGTTCTGATATCTAATGGTACATGTGGCAATTTTGAAAATCAGAGCCATACTTCTCCTATTTTTATATTTTTATACTGTGATGTGCATGGGTGGAGATTAGGGAGTGGAGGATGAGGAGTTAAATCATCAAATTACATGTAAGTGCCAATTAAGATTTTTGTGAGTGACATGACTAAGTTAGTTGGGTTTTTGTTTAATTTTTTTTATGTGCGTAAAATGAAGCAGAAAGAAGATGGAATGAAATTATGAAGATCATTTGGCCAACACTAAAGTTCTGGCCAAAAAGCCTATAAAGTAGAAATAGGAAGAAAAAAGGGAATAATTTAACTAAGGAGACATAGGAAAGACCAACTAAATCTGATTACTAAACATGTGGACTGAGGATGTAGGATGAGCAAGGAAAATTTGGAATTTCAAAACCTGGAAGCTGCAAAACTAAACACACCATGAAGAAGAAAAAGAAACCAAAGGAAAAAATTGATCAGGATATCAGGGGAAGAATGAATGGGTAATTGTGTCAATTTCAACTTCTATTAGAGAGGCAGGACTTGAGTTCAAGAAATGATTACATCACATCTAGGGATGGAGACAAAGTAATTAACTTCTTGAGTTGAGAAGATCTCTAACCTAAGCATGGTGAAGGAGACTCAGAGGATTGAGATTTGAGTGTAGGATATGGAGAAGAAAGGACCATTGGGGGACTTTTATTTAAAAAAAGAAAATAGCCAGATGAGTAGAAAAACTGAGGCACAACACCCTCCTGGAAGTCAGAGAATGAAGGAGTATGTCACAGAAGGAATTGAGTATTGCAGGAGCTATCAGAAAAATTCATTCTTATAGATTGTCTTTGAATTTAAACGTTAAAATTTTGTTCAGAGTTACAAGTGTTATGATGATCCAGAGAAGCATACAAATAAGTATATGTTAGAGAGGTTTCCCAATATCCATATTCAACATTGCTAAAAGTGGGACAGTAGACAGACTGTACATTTCAGTAAGACAGCCTTGGAGAAATACAAGAACTTTAGCTAATGAAAAATATGCAAATACACACCATTACATTTTAGTGTTAAGTAAATATACTGAGTAATGTCACATAAATATACTCTGCAAATTTGGAAAGTGTTTACAATTTGTTCCTAATAGCAAAATAGAAAAATTAATTCTTAATTATAATACCTAAGGCTTTAAGGACAAGGATTGGTTATCCCATATAGTTTTTTATTAA
>NW_003852743.1:297247-298017 GCF_000181295.1 Otolemur garnettii
AAACTACTCAAAACGTGGAAAATAAAATTAAAATAACCAATGACATTTGAAGATAGACTCAGGGACTCCATCACAGAAGCTTTCCTGTAAGCCACAAACTCATTCAAATAAGCTTTGAGTTTCTTCTTTTTCTTTCTCCTACTGCACCCTTAACCTCCATCCCAAAGAACAGAACAACATATTGTCCAAACAGCAAAAGAAGTTATAATTTTATATTATTATAAAAATCATGTAGCATTGAGCTTATGAATACAAGGGTCATTCACATTTAAAACTGGTATACAGGATATCATGTGCAATTTTTCAACAACAAAAAAAATTACAAGGAGATTCTCGGAAGATGGCCAACTGGTAGTAACCCCTGGCAGAGGCTCCTAAGCAGAGGAAGAAAAACTGGACAGAATCAGACTCTACGAAGCCAAAGGTGGGCGGCAGAGCCAAGAAAGAAGTTCAGCAAGCTGTAACTGCAAGGAAGAGCATTCAAGAAAACAAATTACAGGTAGAAAGCCTATCAACTAGAGGACAGGAGACTCCTTCCCCAAGCAGGAGGCCTGCTGCCGGCTATGAATGAGCAGGAAACAAAAGATCTCTCATTTTACCTTGCTGGAGAGAGTTGCTAAACTCCAGGTCTCTTTCTCCAGTGAGGTACCACTTACGAACCTAGACATCACCCAACCAGGCATAAAACTGAACAGATATTTTCCCCCACAAGTCTAAACTCCCAGTCCACACTTTCCCCCTCCCATGGCAGTCTGAAGTTCTGCCCCATG
>NW_003852743.1:298818-300117 GCF_000181295.1 Otolemur garnettii
TAGATCCCTGGCTCCAATTGTGCTGTTGGAGAGCCCTGAATCCTTCTGTTGAAAAGGGTTTGCATTGCGTGAGACAATTTAATGGGAATCTATGTCTGGGGCTGTCCAACTGGGGCCACTCTGAGGTTGACCTTCAAAGTTCTGTAGCGGAAAAGAACTGAAAGCTGGAGGCTGGGCACTGCAGCTGTTCATGTCTCTTCACAGTTGAGATTTAAACCTAATACTGTGGTTTCTTAGGATAGGGTAGAGGTTGGCTTCTATCATAACCGAGCTAGCTTGCTGTATCTCACCAAGTAGGTCCTCAGAATCTCTGGCTAAAACTTTGAAAGGGGCCTTTGTAAGGTTGTAGGAGATAAGCCACAATTACAAAGCCCAGCACTTTGGTAAGGGGCCATCTCTACTACCTGGGAACCCCAATTCAATCTCACCCTACCAGTTCTAATAACCAAATGGTGGAAAATAAACATGGTGCAGACCCAACAGAAGAACTCTGGCAACAGGAATAAGCAGAATAGATCAACCCTCTCAAGAAATGACAAAGGAGATACAACTGAAGATGCCATGCATGGACAGATAGCAGTAATGTCAGAGATCAAATTCAGAATATGGATGGCAATAAAATAAATGGAGTGGAAGAAAAGCTAGAAATTGAATTCTAAAGAGTAGTTCTAAAGTGGTCTCAAGAAATTAATGAATTCAAAGCCAAAGTCACCAAAGATATGGACATAATGAGAAAAAGATAGCAGAGCTCAGGGAAATGAGAAAGTCAGTTGAGGAGCTCCAAAATACAGTAGAATCTCTCAGTAATAGAGCTGACCAAGCAGAAGAAAGGATCTCTGAAAATGAAGACAAATCTTTTGAACATACCCAAACACTCAAAAAGGCAGACAAATGGAGAGCAAAAACTGATCATTCCCTTAGAGAGTTGTGGGATCACTCCAAAAGATCAAACATTCATCTTATAGGAATTCCCAAAGGAGAAGAGGGTGGTCCTAAAGGTACAGATGCTCTGTTCCAAGAGATTTTGGAGGAGAATTTACCAAGCATTGTAAGAGATACAGAACTTCAGATAGCAGACAGTTTCAGAACCCCAGCAAGACTCAATTCAAATAAAGCATCTCCTAGATACATTGTGATTAACTTTGTCAATGTTAAGAAGGAGAAAATTCTGCAAGCAGCCAGACATAAGAAAATCATCACCTACAAAGGGAGAAGTATCAGAATGACTGCAGATCTCTCAGCCGAAATATTTCAAGCCAGAAGAAGATGATCATCGATCTTCAATCTCCTAAAACAAAA
>NW_003852743.1:300137-301033 GCF_000181295.1 Otolemur garnettii
TCTACCTCCAAAGTAAACTCAGCCAGAAATTTTTGAACAAAACCCAACTTCCACAGTGGTGAAAGGATTAAAAATGTCCACTGAATATTCAAAAATCATGACACCCCAAATACAACCAGGCTTATCAATTCTCTCCATTAATGTGCATGGTTTAAATTGTCCTCTAAAGAGGCACAGTTTCATTGACTGCATACATAAACTCAGACTGGATATCTGTTGTACACAAGATTCTCACCTTACCTTAAAGGATAAAAATAGACTCAGGGTGAAGGGATAGACTTATATAATACAGGAAAATGGAAACCAGAAAAAACCAGGGGTTGCAATTTTTGTAGCAGATACAAATGGCTTTAAACAAAGAAAAAGAAAGATAAGGAAGGTCACTACATATTTGTCAAGAGAAACACCCAACATGAAGCGATGTCAATAATTAACATTTATGCACCCTACCAGAATGCTCCTCAAGTCATAAAGCAGACTCTAATAGATATGAACAACTTGATATCTTCCTGCACTATAATAGTTAAAGATTTTAACACCCCTGACAGTTTTGGATAGATCCTCCAAGAAGAAACTAAGCAAAGAAATGTTAAACTTAAAACTGACCCTAAAACATATGGAATTTATAGACCTCTACAAAACATTTCACTCTATTAAATATACATTCTTCTCATCAGCCCATAGGTCATCCTCCAAAACAGATCATATACTAGGACACAAGTCTAACTTCAGAAAATTTAAAAGTGTAGAAATTATTCCTTGTATCTTCTTGGACCACCATGGAATAAAAGTTGAACTCAACAGCAACAGGAATCTTTATACTCAAACAAAGTCATGGAAACAAAATAAATAATCTTAAGATGAATTATATCTGGATCAAAGATGAGATTAAGGGC
>NW_003852743.1:303483-304474 GCF_000181295.1 Otolemur garnettii
CAAACAGACAACCTTCAGAATGGGAGAAGATTTTTGCAGGTTATGTTTCTGACAAAGGTCTGATAACTAGAATCTATAGAGAACTCAAACTAATCAGTAAGAAAAGAATAAATAACCCCATTTCTATGTGGGCAAGAGACTTGAACAGAAACTTCTCTAATGAAGACAAGGCACATGGCCTACAAACAAATGAAAAAACACTCATCATCCTTAATTATCAGAGAAATGCAAATCAAAACCTCTTTGAGATATCGTCTAACTCCAGTAAGATTAGCCCACATCACAAAATCCCAAAACTACAGATGCTGGGATGGATGTAGAGAGAAAGGAACACCTTTACACAGCTGGTGGCAATGCAAGCTAATATAACCTTTTTGGAAAGAAGTTCGGAGAACACTCAAGGAACTAAAAGTAGGCCTACCATTCAATCCTGCAATTCCTCTAGTAGGCATGTACCCAGATGATCAAAAATTATTTTACAACAAAGACATTTGCACCAGAATGTTTATTGCAGCCCAATTCATAATAGCCAAGACGTGTAAACAGCCCAAGTGTCCATCAACTCATGAATGGATTAACAAATTGTGGTATATGTACACCATGGAATACTATGCAGCCATAAAAAGATGGAGACTTCACATCTTTTATGTTTACCTAGATAGAGCTGAAACATATTCTTCTTAGTAAATTATCTCAAAAATGGGGGAAAAAGTATCCAATGTACTTAATATTACTATGAAATCAATATGTAATTACCTACACACTCACACAAATGGCAAAACATAACTATAGTCCAGAAAGTAAAAGGGAAGAAGGGAGAGAGGGGAAGGGAAGGAATATATAGGAGGAGGGAGGGTACTTGGGGGGACCTCACCTAATGTGCATGATGGAATGGTACATTTCAAAACTATTAAGAAATGGGTATAATTGTGATGGATGTGTTACTTAATTCAATGTAAGCATTTCACATTGTATATCGAAGCAGTACCCT
>NW_003852744.1:0-1214 GCF_000181295.1 Otolemur garnettii
TCAGTGCTTCATTGGATCACTGCTTGATTGGATCAGTGCTTGATTGGATCAGTGGCTGATTGGATCAGTGTTTGATTGGATCAGTGCTTGATTGGAGCAGTGGCTGATTAGATAAGTGGTTGATTGGATCAGTGCTTGATTGGATCAGTGGTTGATTAGATCTGTGATGTTGATTAGATCAGTTAAGCTGTTTAAAGTAGTGGTACATTATGAGGTTAGTATGTTTGATTAGATTAGTGAAGAAAGGATATGGGAGGAGGGATGCTATTTGTGGGCACCTGACCTAATGTGCATGATGCCACGGTACATTTCAGACTATTGAAAATGAGTATAACTGTGATGGATGTGTTTCTTAATTCAATGTAAGCGTTTCACATTGTATATGGAAGCAGTACCCTAAACTAGCAGTGCTTGGTTAGACCAGTGAAATTGATTAGGTCAGTTGTTCATTAGATCATTGGTTGATTAATTCAGGGTTTGATTAGATCAGTGCTTGATTAGATCAGGGGTTGATTAGATCAGTGCTTGACTGGATCAGAGGCTGATTGGATCAGTGGCTGATTGGATCAGTGCTTGATTGGATCAGTGCTTGATTGGATCAGTGGCTGATTGGATCAGTGCTCGATTGGATCAGTGCTCGATTGTATCAGTGCTTGATTAGATCAGTGGTTGATTAGATCAGGGGTTGATTAGATCAGTGCTTGATTGGATCAGAGGCTGATTGGATCAGTGGCTGATTGGATCAGTGGCTGATTGGATCGGTGCTTGATTGGATCAGTACTTGATTGGATCAGTGCTTTATTGGATATCTGCTTGATTGGATCAGTAGCTGATTGGATCAGTGCTTGACTGGGTCAGTGCTTGATTGGATCACTACTTGATTGAATCAGTGCTTGATTGGATCAGTGGCTGATTGCATCAGCGGTTAATTGGATCAGTGCTTGATTGGATCAGTGGTTGATTAGATCGGTGGTTGATTAGATCAGTGCTTGATTGGATCAGTGGTTGATTAGATCTGTGACGTTGATTAGATCAGTTAAGCTGTTTAAAGTAGTGGTACATTATGAGCTTAGTATGTTTGATTAGATTAGTGAAGAAAGGATATGGGAGGAGGGATGCTATTTGTGGGCACCTCACCTAATGTGCACGATGCCATGGTACATTTCAGAGTATTGAAAATGATTATAACTGTGATGGATGTGTTACTTAATTCA
>NW_003852744.1:3385-5591 GCF_000181295.1 Otolemur garnettii
CCTCCTGAGTAGCTGGGACTACCTGGCTAGTGTTTTCTGTATTTAGTAGCAGTGGGGCCTCACTCTTGCTCAGGCTGGTCTCGAACTCCTGAGCTCAAGACATCCACCTGTCTATCTCCAAAGTGCTAGGATCACAGGCCTGAGCCACCTCGCCTGGCCCCTTCATTGCATTTTGTTTTTGCTGAGACTATCCCTTGCAGGCCTGTACTCTACTGCTTCCTGTTGATTTGTTCTCATTAAACTGGTCTCTAACTGGTCACTGGGTTTTGAGTAACACTGGGCTGTACAAGATGATTCAAGGTCAGGTCAGGGTGGTCACAGCCCCAGAAGCAGGTTCTGCACCATGCAGCCAAGTGCTGCCGTCCCCTGCTCTGGAGCCACTTATAGCTTTGTCCTCAGTCCCACCTCTCTCCGTCCCTGCCAGGGCCTGCCCCTCCAACACTCAGGTCTATGCAGGATCTCTCCCTCAGTGTTCTATCCAGCCAAACTGAGTCATCAAGCTACACCATCTCAGAGCCAGAAAGAATATTAGGGATGTTCTAGTCTGATCCCTCCACGTTTTCACATAAAGAAATTTTGGTCCCCCCAAAAATGCACCCATGGTCTACTAGTGGTAAAGGTGGCATTTGAACTGATAGCAGAACTAGAATGAGAATCCACAGTGTTATAGGACAAATTGTAGTTGGTGTCTGTGGTCAGAATTTCTACTCCTGTTATGTGTGTCAGATGGCTGTCATCCAGAACTATAAATATGTTTCTTGCACCAACATCCTAACAAGATCTTTTAAAAATCAACTTTAAAATGGATCATTGGAAAAATGGATGGTATGATGAAACTTTGGGCTTACACCTATGTCAGCCATGCTGAAACTTCTGTGTTCAGAACAGTGACAACACTCCATCTGCCTGATTTGGGTGTGGAATGGGGAGATTGTACAGGTCGGGGTGACTGTACAACTGGGAACTTAAAGTTATGAAATTTCATTTTCTTCCTGTGATTGTTTCTTAAATAAAATGAACCTAGAAGGTCCCTGAAATGTATATTAAATGTACATATACATAGTCTTTTTCTACCAACCCATTTTCTCTTAGGGGCAGCATTACAGACAATAAGATCAATAGCATTTATGCACAGAACACTGGGAGGATTTAAGGGTATATGAGACTCTGGTCAGTAATGTACAAAGAGTGAGTTAAGGTGGATTTAAATGTAGGTATTTACCTGTGGTCATCACTTGAGTTACCCCTTTCTGCGAGTGTATTTTTGAAATCACGGTTTGACGTCTATGCCCCCTATGTCCGTGGAACATGGGATTCCTTTGCCAAAATTCTATCTGGGGCACAGAGGGTGCATGTTTCCTTAATCTGATTGATAGCGTCTCTTCCTTCCAGGCAAAGTGTAAAAGCACCACGCTGGATATTCAGGTGTCTTAGATCTTATGCCATCTTGTCTTCCAGGCGCTGTGGCTACCCTCCTTTTTATGATGAAAATGACTCCAAGCTCTTTGAACAGATCCTCAAGGCAGAATATGAGTTTGAGTCCCCCTACTGGGACAACATCTCTGACTCTGGTAAGTCTCCCACACGTGGCTTCCAGCAGGTGCAATGCTTCCACCCAGACTACCTGACCCTGCCAGACCCAGGGGATGCCCGGGGGCTCAGAGTGGTCCTGAGGCCCCTGCCTAGTCCTTTTTGAGTTCTATACAACAAATATCATGAAGAAGGCAGCTTAAGTAACCAACCAATATTTCTCACGGTTCTGGAGGCTGGGAAGTCCAAGCCAAAGGCTCTCCACATTTGGTACCTGGTGACGACCCCTGCCTGGACAGGACAGGGGTCCAGCATCTTTACACTGTGTCCTCACAGGGCAAAGGGGGCAAAAGAGAGCTCTGAGGTCCCTTTTAAAAGGCACTAATCTCATCTGTGAGGGTTCCGCCTTCACAACATAATCACCTTCAAAGACTCCTCCTCCAAATACCCTCACATAAGACATTAGGATTTCAACATAGGAACATTGAGGGGGCATGCGCCTGGGCCGGCACACTCAGAGCACACATAACAATGCCCTAGGAAGCTTCGTGAGCTGCATATGTGGGTTTAACTCGCAAAGCAGAGGACAAGCTGGGACACCTGGCTCACTGACCCAGGCTGTGGCATGGAGACTCACCATTTTTTCTGCCTGTCCTAGCTGCGTACTGAACTGGGT
>NW_003852744.1:5774-12452 GCF_000181295.1 Otolemur garnettii
AATTACATGTGTGTGATTACGAAGATACTTGTCTGAACCAAAGGGGTCACTAGCAGCTAGAAACAAGGGCTTTGGCACCTGGGATTCAGGGACCCTGGCCTGGCCCTGCTGTCCCTCATTCAGTAGGTCACCGTAGGATCCCCCAGCCCTGGCTTTCCTCTGTCTCAAGTGCTGGTGCCTTTCGTATCCATGGTACAGGAGAGCCCTTGGAGGGCAGGTCACATGTTTTTCACACTACACACAATATGCCTGACATATCATTGTCTCATCTCAAGCCCCAAAGTGACTCCTTCCGGTGTCCCTTCTTTTTGAACAGCGAAAGACTTCATTCGGAATCTGATGGAGAAAGACCCAGATAAAGGATACACGTGTGAGCAGGCAGCTCGGCACCCACGGTAAGAAAAATCACCCAGGGCGAGGCCTTGTCATCTGAATGCCTCCCAGAGTGGGCTTTCTGCTGGCTGTTCTCATTTAGGAAATCCACTTAGGTATTGATTAGATCTAATCGTGAGTATAGTATCGTGAGTATAGTCCACATTTTAATTGAAGACATTCTAACTGGTGTGTGGTGGTATCTCACTGTGGTTTCTGTTTGCATTTCCTTAATGACTTATGAGGACGAGCATCTTTTCATGTGGTCGTTTGCCATTCATAAATCTTTGATGACGTGTTTATTCAAATCGTTTCCCCAAACTTTAAGCTGAGTTGTTTATTTCTTATTATTGAGGTCTGAAGATTCTTTGCATAGAATTCAAGTCCTTTCTCAAGCATGCAGTTTTCAAATAGCTCATGGCTTGTCTTTTCATTCTATTAAGAAAAGTTTTAAATTTTAATGCAGTCCACTTTATCACTTTTTTTCTTTCATCAATTATAATTTTGGTGTCCTATCAAGAACATTTTACTTTAAAAATATCACAAAGATTTTCCCCTATATTTTACTATGGAGGTCTAATAGGTTTTCACATTTGGGTTTATAATCCATTTTGAGCTAATTTTTGTGTATGATGTTAAGCATGTCATGAAGTTGTTTTTATTTTTTTATTATTTTTACATAGCTTCCCACTTGCTGACCTTTCATCTTAGTTAAATATCAACTGATCCCATGTGTGTATGTCCATTTTTGTTCTCTCTATTCTGTTCCTTTCATCTATTTCTCCCGGTGCTCCTACCACCACAGTTTTAATTGCTCTAGCTTTAAAATAACTTTTTAAAATCAGTTGCCGTGAGTCCTCTACATCCAGTCATCTTGTAAAAAATCGCTTTGGCTGTTTTAAGTCCTTTGAATTTCCACATTGATTTTTAGAATTAGCCTGCCAATTCCTACAAAAATTCTTGAGATTTTTGATTGGGATTGTCTTGAATCAGTGGATCTTTTGGGCACGTACAGCCCTCTAAGTAATAAATGGGGGTGCCTACTTTCCTACAGTCCCTCCAATGTACTGTATTCTCAAAATTTCCAAATTTTCCAACCTGATAGCCAAGAAACAGTTTTTGTGTTGTTTTATTTTGTATTTCTCTTATTATGAGAAAGATTGAGGATATACTGAATGACTATTGATATTCTTATATGGACTGCTTTTTTCACACCCTTTTCCTACTTTTCTGTTGGAATTTCGATCATCCCAATTTTTAGAAGTGTGTAGTAGAGATTTTAGGGTTTCTTTTTGTCCGTTGGCTATACGTTGTTTTTCCTAATTTGTGATTTGGCTTTTGACTTTCCTTATCATATAGAATGATTCACTTATTTTAAAAACAAAATTTATTAATCATTTATTGTTTCTGATGTTTTAATCACAGTTAAAAATGTTTTAGGTCTTTTTTCTGTGTAGAAATCCACTCATTTTGAGTAACATTTGTATGATTTCATTCTTTTATATTTGGATGTCTGATCTATTTAGAAATGGTACCAATGTACGATGTAAGGAATGGATCCAACTTTATCTTTTTTCATATGGCTATCCAGTTGTTCCATCACTATTTATAAAAAAAAAAAAAAAACCAACCCTCTTTTCCCTACTTCGAGCTCTTGCCTTTATCACATGCTACATTTCAAAGGCTATTTCTGTGTTTTCCATTCTGTTCTGTTGGTGTATCAATCTATCCCTAAGCCAATACCACACCGCTGGAACTACAGAAGCCTCGTTATATTTTCATATCCTGAGGGTAACTTCCTACACATTGTTCTTCTTCCTTAGGGTTTTGCTGACTCTTCATGTTTAACCATAATCTTTGTAATTAATCTGTTTAGCTCCAGAAATCCTGATGGCATACTTGCTGCACAGATGCATTTAGGATTACATCTTAAATTTACAAGTAAATCTAGGGAGAATCAGCATCTTTGGATCTTGAGACTTCTAATCATGAACTGTGGTATGTCATCCCATTTTGGGGGGTCTCTTGAGTATCTTTTAAGAGTGTTTCCTATTTTTCCTCATCTATATTTTGTGTACTTCTTATTAGATTTATATTTGGGAATTTTATTTCGTCTACTGTAAAGAGAGTTTTATCTTTCATTAGTTTCATTAATATCTCTGA
The DNA here is from genome assembly GCF_000181295.1 of Otolemur garnettii. Taxonomy (NCBI): domain Eukaryota; kingdom Metazoa; phylum Chordata; class Mammalia; order Primates; family Galagidae; genus Otolemur; species Otolemur garnettii. The sequence goes on from NW_003852744.1 coordinate 8,310, forward strand.
TTATTTATTGTATAAATGGACTCTATTGGTTACTGCATTAACTTTCTACTTTGCTACAGACTGTTATTATTTGCACAGGTTTTTACATTGATTCTTTCAGGTTTTCCAAATATATGATAAAAATGTTTTCAATATATAGAGATAGTTGTACTTATTCCCTTCTCATTTTTAGGGCTCATTTTGCTCCCATTAAAATTGCATTTCTAATGTCTTTAACATTCATGTTTAATAATGATGAAGACTGTAGGCATCCTGGTTTCAACTCTTGTGTTTCCAAACTAAGTTGCTGGCTTTTGGCTGAAATTTATGTATTTTCCCATCTTAAAGATGTCTCCATCATTCCCTCATTCAATGAGTATTTTAAAAAACATGAGAGCATGTTAAATTTCATCAAATTCTTTTCTTTGGGATTTTATTCCCTCAAAATCTCCTCATTTTTCTTAGACTTTTAATCTCTTCATCTTTACTGATTTTTCTATCTCTAAACATATGTAAGCCTGACTCACCCTTAAAATTTCCCTTTGATACTCCCTCTCTCTTTCCTCTTTTCTTCCCCCAAATTAAGAAAAGTGATAAATGCTTCTTCCTTTCCAATTCACAGTCTTGTGGCTATTTTCTTTTTTTTCTGGTAAGGTATATATATATCTTATATATAGTTTGTTGCCCATGTTTCTCTTTCTTTCCTAGTGTCAGAGTGTAAAACCTTAGGCCAGATGTGCTTGTATTTCAAAATCTGATTTTTTCCATGCTATGTAGAACTTTATGCCTGGTTTTCAAGGCATCCTTGAGCCGCAGGTTGAGCTCCTGTGTCTGTGCCTTGGTTATTGTTCTAACATCTAGTTGTACATGATGCCACCAGGTAGAAGGGCTCACTCCGTCTGATCTGAATGAATGAATGAGTGAATCTTTAATTAAACTTGCAGATTCACATGTGGTTGTAAAAAACAATACAGAGATCCTATGTACCCTTTATCCAAGGTAATATCTTGCAAATCTATGGTCTAGTATCATGACCAGGATATTGGCATTGACCATGGAACAGTTTCATCATCTTAAGGATCCCTCTTGCTGCCTATTGCCTTTTCGTAGTCACACCTCCCTTGCCGAATAGGGAACAAATTATTGATACATACAATAATTGAAGAGAATTATGCTGCATGTAAATGCCAACCCTGAAGATTAAATTCTGTACGGTCCCATGTATGTAAGGTTCTTGAGGTGACAAAATTACAGAAATGGAGACAGGATCAGTGGTGGTCTGACCTGAATTTAAAAGTGTTATGTCCACTCCAATTTTGAAACACAGTTCATTTTTTCATATGTAGCACTTAAATATGTAGCACTATTTAAGAAGGTCAATTCTAGATAAAAATTGCACCATCATTCAATGAACACCATGTTTTGGAGGAAACTTTTTATAGCAATTTGGTATAATTTAATTTTTATATTCTTTTCCAAATGTAGAAATTATGAAATTGTGACTGAATAAAAGTATGAATCATTCATATAGCGAACTTCTGCCTTAGCCAAAATAATAGAGAACATGGACTGATTCTTGCCTCCAAAAGTGAAGTATCTTTAGAAAAATGTCAGCATGGTTATGTGTGATTCTTTCCTGCTGTCTCTACATAGCACATTACTGCTTCTGCAGAGCCAATGGTAATATGACATTTACTTCTCTTTCCTTCATGCACGGGTTTTAAGCCCTTTAGGAGTAGCTTTTGTTGTTATTTTGTTGTTATTTGGTAACACAAAATCTTTGGTAGCTTTGAAAGTTTCTAGATAATTTTACTGAAAAAGGTAATATGATTGGGGGCTTTGCCATGTTGAGCATCTTAGCACCCAACCAATTGCCAGGCTCATGCATGGTGATTTTTTTTTTTTTTTTGAGACAGAGTCTCACTCTGTAGCCCTTGGTATAGTGTAGTGGCATCATAGTTCACAGCAACCTCCAACTCTTGGGCTCAAGTGATTCTCTTGCCTCAGCCTCCCAAGTAGCTGGGACTACAGGCGCCTGCAACAATGCCTGGCTATTTTTGTTGTAGTTGCCACTGCTGTTTTAGCTGGTCAGGGCTGGCTTTGAACCTGCCACCCATGGTATATGGGGCTGGCGCCCTATATACTGAGCCACAGGAGCCGCTCACATATGGGGTTCTTGAATACCTGGCTCCATTTCTGGGAGCCAGTCTAGGCATTCCCACCTGGAGTCAACCTGTACCCTATCCAAGGCTCTGGAAAGAGGGTGTCCTGTTTCTACCTTGGGATAAGAAGTCCTTGTTGGAGGTAAAATTCTGTGTAGAAGTCAAAGTGTGTTCTATTTGTAAAAACTACATTTTCTTGTTTGTTGTAGAAATGCCTCCTAAGAAAGTACCTTTCTTTGGGTTTCCAGCCAGATCTGTGATCTATATATATAAAAGAAATCCCCTTTTAAATGTCATTTTACAGCCCTAGTGCCATGGATGGATGATATTTCCTTCCTTTGACTGCAGAGGAGTAGCCAGGCGCAGATTTGATTTGAAATCATGGTTTTTGGATCAAAGATGATTCTAGGATATGGTAGGCTTTAATTTTCCTGGCATTAGCACAAAAAGAGAAGTAGATGTACTTACAAAACCCTCTCCCTGCCCATCCCCCCAAGTCACCTTCCTTCTCGGAAGGGGCAGTGCAAGGGCTGCAAGACTGTACTCCTACTGTTAGCTGAACAAGGGATGGGGTTGTGTGGCAGCATCCGGTGTCATTTCCTTTTCCTAAAATGGAGACCTGAAACTGAGCGTTTGGGAACTGCCACCTCCTCTACTTGGGTTCTGGGCTGAGGATGACTGGAGCAAAGGAAGCAAGGATCCTGTTGCCTTGGGGTCTCTTTCCACTTCTCATTCTTGGTTCAAGGTACAGTCCCTATGCAGCCTAGGCAGTGGCTGAGCCTCTCAGAGACACTGCTTCCCTGTTTATCTTGTGAGTACTGGTTTTTCTGTGCATACCTTACCATGGCCCAACCTGGACTGTTGGCCTCCTGGAGGAGCTGACCGCATCAGAGCATTTCTCAAACCTGGGCATGTACTCACATGAGAAGGACACTGGTAAGTGCAGAGAGAGGCAGGAGGACATAGGCATTCATAACGTTATTCATCTTCCCTGTGTTAACGCTGGTCATCTGTTACAGCGATAGACATTCTCATTTCAGAGCCATGGAATTGGTTTGTTCTATAAAGGGGCTCTTCTCTCCTACCTCAGAGATTTCTCCCCAGAGGTAGTGTCTCAACAGGGACTACTTTATTTTTGTTTGCTTTGCAAATGACAAGAACTCTAGCCTATATTCCTCCCCTTATTTTTAGAGCTGGAGTTGAATTCTCTCCTCAACATTTTGGTGAGCTTGTCTTCTTAGACCTTCTATTTTGTAATCTCAATTAAAATGATAATGAACTCTATGCCAGGGAAGAACATCACTGATTTAAAGTGCAAGATTCTGCTATTTTCTCCTTCTGTTTTGTTATTAACAATGACTGTTTTAATACACAATGGCCTGGGGTCACTGTGGGATCTGTCTCTCTCAAGTCTGTTCTTTGCTGTGCTTTGTTTTGTATTAAGGTCATTACTGATGGCATCATGGACCACCCAGAGACACTGGTCAATCTGTGTTTCTGTGACCACTACGTCATCAACCATGGTGTGTGTGGCCCACCCCTTTGCATCAAGCTCTCCTTCATCAGCACCTGTTTTCATGGCCAGTGAATTTTGTGGTCCTTAATGCACAGTGCCGACTATCTTCCTCTCTGGCATATGCTTCTTATCACCATCCTTCATTTTCTGTCTCCTGAGGCAAATCCAAAAGCTTTCCTTTTGTGTGGAGCAGGTAAATGCATGTACCTCGGCTCATTTCCTGGGACTGGGGGTTCCACCAGTGGGCTCAAATTTAAAAGTATGTGTCTGAATGACTTGAAGTGCTTACTAAAATGCAGATTCTGGGTTCCATTTGCAGAGTTCTTGATTCAGGAACTCTGGGGTAGGACTCAAGGATATTTCTTCCTAAGGTGTTCCCAGGCAATGCTTCTGCTGTTGCTCTGGGAACCACTGAGACACCCCATTGTCTTCTGCAGCCAACTGATGCCACACCAATCCCAAGATGAGAACTCTTTTTTTTTTTTT
>NW_003852744.1:12551-21749 GCF_000181295.1 Otolemur garnettii
TTCTCTTGCCTCAGCCTCCCCAGTAGCTGGGACTATAGGCACCTGCCACAATCCCCAGCTATTTTTTTGTTGCAGTTTGACCAGGGCTGGGTTTGAACCTGCCACCCTTGGTATGTGGGGCTGGCGCCCTACTTACTGAGCCACAGGCGCCACCCCCAAGATGAGAACTCTTGAGATCTTTCCAGTGAATTGAACATGTACTGATATCTAAAGGGTATTTTGTTTCTCATTTTTTTCATTATATGTTCTTCTAAAAAGTGATGGTTGAAAATTTTTCCTGAGATGGGTTTTCTGTCACCTTTCTTCTGGGTACAATCTTCTTCCATGCTTTTAATTTGGTTTCCTCTCCCTTGGTTGTGGACTGAGTCTACCAGAAGACCCTAAGGTGAAAACTGAAGTTAAAGTGACTCGTCGATGGGCTGTGTCCATCCTCCAGGAGTCATTCCCATCCATACCCAGTCCCCGCCCCCCCCCCCCCAGCTCTGCTTACCTCCTCAGCCTGCAGGTGGTAATGGAACCTCCTTTTCTAGCCTGGGTGCTGCACAGCTGCTTGTGATTTCTGTACATCCTACACGTGCTTTGAAAATAGTTCATGTTCTCTTGGGCTGACCCCATCACATGGGTTTGTTCTTCTCTGTTATGTACCAGACAGCCTAGCTGGTAGACTGATCAGTTTACTAGAACCTTTCTGGGCTATCTCTCTGTTCCTCTTTCCTCACACAAAGTGGTAGAGTGGGGTGCCCTGTCTCTTCTCTGACTTCAAGAATGTTAATGTAAGTAGGAAGTGCTTGTGAATTGTTCCAGAACAATATTGGCCCCCTTTCCCCTTAAAGTTACTATGGCATAGGACAGTAGGCCTCTAAAACAGCTTATATTTTGTTTGTTTATTGAGACATTCCATAGAATGACCTGGGTCCCCAGAAGGAGGGAAGATCATTGCCCAGTATAGGGAAATATCTGGGTTGAAGGGGAAATAGTCTTTGGGAGGTTGCTCTCTTCACATTTTCTAGTTACATTTTGGAAACAATTTGAAAAATAAATATTTCAGCAGCAAAACTGTTCTGAGCTATATTTATAGAACTTTGGAAGCAAGAATTTGACTTGCAACTATGTGCTAACATGAGATAAGCAATTTTATGGTTTTTCACAAGGAGAAACCTGGTTTGGGCAAATGATTCCCCATCTTTTTAAATGGGCCAATTCTCTCTGGCCCAAAGCAGATGATTTCTCTTAAAAGGGTACCTCCCTTTAATGCCCCAGCAGAGTAAAGAATGAGAAGAATCATTCCTCTTTATACTTCTGTTCATCTCTCCCTTAGGAAGAGCAGTGGCTCCTCCCTGGCGAAGCTGGGAGGCTGAATTGGAGATGCTGGCCCAGTATCCAGCATCCAGTATCCAGAGTCCTGTCCTCTGGACAAGCCTTTGTATCCTGTTTCATGTGTCCCATCCCCCTGTGGTAGGAAAGGCCAGATGTTGTTCATATATCCTGCCTGGGTTCCTTAGACTTATCTGGGGAAAGCAGTGAGGGAATCAGAAAACCACATTGTGCCTGCAGATCTGAGCTGTGTCTTCTGTTTAGCTTTATCAGTATTAAAGCTGATATTTTGATTTACTTTCGTGAGGGTTCTGGGTCCTATTTCGCTATTTGTCCTCTACCAAGAGTTCAAAGAATAGGATGAGTAACTGTCATTCTTAACTACTCCAACTGCCTCCTCCCTGCCCTTCCACAGACTCAGCAATTCAGCCCATAACATCATTGGCTTTTGCCCAAGTAGGCAGGGCTTTCTTGGGTGTTCAGAAATTTAATTTAACTTTTATTTTTATTGTTTGGGATTCATTGAAGGTACAAAGAATTAGGTTACACTGATTGCATTTGTTAGGTACAGTCCCTCTTAGAATTGTGTCCTGTCCCCAAGAATTGTGCCATACTCTGTGATCCCCCAACCCCCTCCTTTCTCCCCCTCCCACATTCCCATGCCCCTCATCATGTATTTTGTCATTGACTGTCTTCATATTAGAATTGAGTATATTGAATTCTTGCTTCTCCATTCTTGTGATATTTTAGTAAGAAGAATGCATTCCACTTCAATCCAGGTTAATATAAAAGAGGTACAGTATGCATCTCTTTTAATGGCTGTATAGTATTATACAGCCAATTATAGTATTCCATGGTATACATATACCACAGCTTGTTAATCCATTCCTGGGTTGGTGGGCATTTAGGTTGTTTCCACAATTTGGTGATTATAAATTGAGCTGCTTAAGTAATCTGGTACAAATGTACTTCTGATAAAAGGATTTTTTTTCTTCTGGGTAGATTCCTAGTAGTGAGATTTCAGGATCAAATGTGCAGTCTAATTTGAATTCTTTCAGGATTCTCCATACTTCCTTCCAAAAAGGTTGTATTAGGTTGCAGTCCCACCAACAGTATTAAAGTGTTCCCGTCTCTCCACATCTGCACCAGCATTCCAGCTTTTCAGACTTTGTGATGTGGGCCATTCTCACTGGGTTTAGGTGATATCTCAGGGTGGTTTGGATTTGCATTTCTTTGATGATTAGGGATGATGGGCATTTTTTCATATGTTTGTTAGCCATTCATCTGTCTTCTTTAGAGAAAGTTCTATTCATGTCTTATGGGATTGTAGGCTCTTTTTTGTTGATTAATTTGAGTTCTCTATAGATCTTAGTTATCATGCTTTTGTCTGATTCATAATATGCAAATATCTCTTCCCATTCTGAAGGTTGTCTGTGACTTTGGTTATTGTCTCCTTAGCTATACAGAGCTATTCAGTTTAATTAAGTCCCATTTGTTTATTTTTGTTGTTGTTGCAATTGCCACAGAAGTCCTTAATTCTTCCCTAGGCCAGTGTCTTCAAGAGTTTTCCCCTTACTTTGTTTGAGGATTTTTATTGTTTCATGCCTTATATCTAAGTATTTTATCTGTCTTGAAATCCTAGCACTTTGGAAGGCTGAGGTGGGTGGATTGCTTGAGTTCAGGAGTTTGACAACAGCCTGAGCAAGAGCAAGACCTTGTCTCTGCTAAAACCAGAAAAAAGCTAGCCAGATTGACATTGCTTTAAGCTATGATGACACTATGGCACTCTACCCAAAGTGATAGAGTGAGACACTGTCTCAAAAAAATAAAAATTAGTGTCTAATTTTGTAAAATGAGCAATGAGCTACTTCCTGAATTAATTATCAAAGGAAACTCAGTAGGCAATTAAGATTCAATTACATGGCCCATGAAAAATAGGCCTGTATCATGATATTGACCACTTAAAACACTTAAAACATAGATGTATGTTGTATGTTAAATAAGCATTTAACTAATATGTAATTAGCTTTAATTAACATTCAAAGTAATTTGGATATGCATTGATGACCTTTATTTTATAAGACTAGCCAGAAAAATTTGAAGTCATACAAATATTTAATCATATCTGCATAGTGTGTAAGCCATTCATATATTTGTCTATTACCATCAGAATAGCATAAACTGACTTATTCTTATAAGACATAATTATCACAAGATAAAATGGAGAAATTAATTTTTGTCTATTAATACAGTGAATTAATACACTGAAAAAATTCCCAAGGTACTACTATACATATTTTACAACATGGAAGAAGCTTGAGGACATTTTGTTAAATGAAATATATGCTAGGAACAAAATAACAAATATTGCATGAGTATACTCATATGAGGTTGCTAAAGTATTCAGACTCTTAGGAAGTAGATGGTGGTTGCTAGGGAATGAAAGGAGCTGGAAAAAGGAAATTTTTTTTTTTTTAAGGAAATTGTTTAATGAGTATAGAGTTTCAGTTTTACATGATGAAAAGGTTAATATCACTATATTGTCTGTTTAAAGATGATTTCGACGATAATTTTTGTTGTATGTTTTTATTACAATAAAAGATTATTTTTGATTTATGTAATTTTCTTTCAACTTTTTAAGAAAGGACATAACAGTTTGAAGAAAAATAACATTTTATTGTGGGATTTATAATATGCACAGATATATATAACAGCTATTGCTTAGAGGATGGGTGATATGGACCCAAATGTTGCAAGATTCCTATATTTTACACGGGATGGTACATTGTTAACTGCAAGATGATTGGGAAAGTTTGAGGATGTATATTACAATAGGGCAATTATTAACAGAGAAGTTGCTAATAAATCAATGCAAAGAGTATACTTTTAGAAGTCAATAGACACAGAAAGTTTTAAATAAATGGATAAAAAAAATAGATGCCCAACCAATGATAAATACTGAAGGTTTGAATGGGCCTATTACTATCAGATGAAATAGATTTGTAAAAGGCTATGTTACTAGACATAAAGAAGAATGCTTCATAATGATGAGTGGGAGATTTTTATATTTATTAAACATTTACTATTTTATACATAGTCTGAATAGCACTATCAACCCCCTTGACATGATGGTTAATCAAAGAACTACCCACACAACAACAGCAGATTATACATTTTTTTTCTGTTTGAAGTGCATATGGTACATTTGCCATAATAGTTGACATTCTAGGGCATAAAACAAATTTTGATGAATTAAAAAATCTAAAATCATACAGAGCATGTTCGTTGACTATAGTGGTATTAGATTAGAAACCAGTAACAATATTCTAATTTTGTTCAATCATATCTGCATAGTATGTATACTGTGTTCACTCCCCAAATTTTGTTAAGTAAACAAAATATTTCTAAATAATTATTGCATGAAAGGATATATTACCAGGGAGACTGGAAACTATTTGGAATTGAATTTTAAAATACACATGAAAAGTTGGGCTGTAGCTAATGCAGTGTTTAAAGGAAATTTTGCAGCTTACATGCTGGTATTAGATAAGAAGATATCAATCAAATAAAAGACCTAAGTTTCTATGTTGGGATATTTAAAAAAAATAGAAGTTAAACCCACGATAAGCTGAAAGAAGAAAAGAATAATGATAAAATAGAAACCAGAAAACTAGTAGAGAAAAATTAACCAAATGCAGTACTTTGAAGAGATTGATAAAGCTGATGAACAGCCAGTCTAATCAAGAAAAACAAAGAAGACTAAAAATTTCCAGCATAAGGAATGAAAGAGGAGACATCAATGAAGATCCTACAGATATTAAACAATCTTAAGGGCACTGTGTCATTAAATTAGACAGAATACATAGAAGGAACAAATTTCTTGAAAGACACATGAAGGAATAGATAATACATATAAGTAACTGCATAACTATTAAAGAAATTGAATTTTCATTGAACATTTTTCCACAAAGAAATTTGAGGTCAAGTTGGGTTCCCAAGTTAATTCTGTCACACACTTAAAAAAGAAATATTTACACTCTACACACAATCTAGAAAACAGTGGAAAAAAGTATAATTCTTCCCAATGCCCTTAGGAGGCTTTTAGTGTTGTGAATCCAAAATATGATGAAAGTATTAAAACACAGATTAATAGTCCTTGTGTTATTAAAATCCTTAATAACCTAAAGTAAAACATTAGCAAATTGAATCTGAGGACATATAAAAAGGTCATATATCCTCATAAAGTAGGATTTCTCTTATGAATGCGTACTTATTTTAATATCTGAACAGCAAAAAATACACCAGATTAATAGAAAAAAGGGAAAAATCTATATGACATCTTAAAAACAGAGAGAAAGAGCATTTGAAAAAATTCAATACTCTTTCATGATACAAAATTTCAGAAAAGAAATGTACTCATTCTATTCAAGGCATCTGAAAAACACACGGCTGACATTATTTCTGAAGAGCTTACTGTCTTCTAGCTCAGATCAGGAATAAGGCAAGCATTTATGTGATCCCCATTTGTGTTTAATATTATGCTAAAGTTATGGCTGGTATAATAAGGCAATAAACAGAAATAAATAACAGACATTAGAGGAAATGAGTAAATATTTGTACACAATTTATTTGGACACAATTATGTACGTGAAAAACATTAAAGAACATACAAAAAAGTAATAGAGCTAAGAAGTGAGTTTCTCTGGCTCGGTGCCTGTGGCTCAAGCCGCTAAGGCGCCAGCCACATACACCTAAGGTGGCGGGTTCGAATCCCCAGCCCAGGCCCACCAAACAACAATAATGGCTGCAACCAAAAAATAGCCGGGCGTTGTGGCGGGCGCCTGTGGTCCCAGCTACTTGGGAGGCTGAGGCAGGAGACTCGCTTGAGCCCAGGAGTTAGAGATTGCTGTGAGCAGTGAAGCCATGGCACTCTACTCAGGGGGACAGCTTGAGGCTCTGTCTCAAAAAAAAAGAAGTGAGTTTCTCAGAGTTTCAGGATTTAAGGTCGATATATAATATCAGCCATATTTGTATTAGTAAAGAGTGATTGGAAAATGAAAGTAATTATCATTTAATAAAAGATGTTCAAGATCTCTATGAAGACAGCATTGCAAAAGGAAATTAAAGAAGAATGAATAGAGAGTTCTTGGACTGCAAAATTAATATTGTTATAATAACTCTTTCCAAATTAATCTAATTACAATCTTAATAGGATTTTGTTTTTAAAAAGAAAACCGACAAACTTATCTAAAAATTTATATGAAAAGGCCTACTATAGTGAAAAAAATTTTGAAGAGGAAGAATCAAAGTTGGGGGAGTGATCCTACTTTATTTCAGGACTTACTAAAAAGCTACAGTAGTTAAGAATAGAATATATAGATCAATGGGAAAAGACAGAGTCCAAAAATTAACCCATCTATTCATGGAAAATCGATTTTGACACTGATACAAAGGTAATTTAGTGGAAGAAAAAGATACTGTTTTTAACCAATAGTGCCAGAATACCTCAATACTAAGATGGAAAAACCCCCCAAACCAACTTCAGCCTGTATCTCACACCATTTACCAAAATGGTATTAAGATGGATCATTATTCTAAGTATAAGAGCTAGAGCTTTAAATTTCTAGAATAGACTACAGGAGAAATTCTTTGTTGTATGATGTTAGGCAAAGATTTCCTGAACATAAATTATCAGAGAAAAAAATAAAAAGTGGACTTCATCAAGAGTAGTCTTATTATGGCTAACCTTGCCTCTGAAATGAAAAAACTCAGTTTTCCTTCCAGTGAAACTGGCAAGCCCAGGAGGAAAGACCCAGCTCGGAAGGGCAAGTGTTTCCTAATAATACAGCCCACACGAAGCACTGAGGAGTGGACTCCTCTTGTTGACCACTCTGGTCAACACACACTCAGTGTCCTGTCAGTTTAAGACACTTTTAATTGCAGGAAAGGAGCCCAGGATCACTAGGCAGTGAGAAAAGGTTGTAATACGGAAAGGGATTTGTGTGAAAGAGAGAGTGCTGTGAAGCAGTTGGTTTACCACATGGCTCTGTTTCTGCTGTGGGCCCTTCTAACAAACATGTTTTTTTTTTTAAGTATGATTCCAGGTTTTCTTTTTTTCTTTTTTGAGACAGGAGCCTCAAGCTGTCCCCCTGGCTAGAGTGCCATGGCATCTCAGCTCACAGCAACCTCTAACTCCTGGGCTCAAGCGAGTCTTCTGCCTCTGCCTCCCAAGTAGCTGGGACCACAGGCACCCACCACAATGCCCGTTGTAGCCGTCATTGTTGTTTGACGGGCCCAGGCTGGATTCGAACTCGCCACCTTGGGTGTACGTGGCTGGCACCTTAGCCACTTGAGCCACAGGCGCCGAGCCTGATTCCAGGTTTTCAATTGAAAAATTCTGGAACCGGTAATAATTTCTGATCATTTCAGTGGAACGGTTTCATGTACTTTTTTGCCCCTTCTTTGCTGATCTCCAAATTGAATGCTCCAAATGGGTTTTGCAACTGTTGGTGGTGATTTAAAATTAAGTAATGGCAACACTGGCTCACTGGGGCAGAACTCTAGAAAATGCCAGAGGTCTTATCAATATTGGGAAGCCCGTAGCTGTACGTGTGGCCATCTGGTCCATGGGCCACTCCAGGCTCAGCTCCTCAGGGGGGCATGTGTGGGGAGGCAGCAGGGCACTTAAGAGCATGAGCTCTGCAGTTCCATGTGCAAATGAGATGACATGACTGAGTGTGGGCGTGCAGAGCCATCAGGACGGACTCTCAGGATCGACAGAGTGAGGACACGATAGCTGGCTCTGAGCAGAGGGTGTCTGTAGTTCCAGGTTGGGAGGATCTGTGTTAAGAGCAGAAATGATTCTCTAAATAACTTTCCAGGCTATGGGCCAGGATACTGGTAATTATAGGAAGGCTTAGCCTTAACTGTGGATGGAATTTGAACTGGTACTGGTGCCAGGCTGATCCCTGTGGCTTTATACTGCCCTCTTATTAATGAGGCGTGGTGGGGAGAGGGAGTCCTGTGAGGCCAGGCCACCCACTTAATTGGAGTTGAATTTAGTTTGAGTTTACTTAAATGCCTTGAAGGTTTTCATTTTGTTCTTTGGGGTGGGATTGCAGATTCACGTCTTGACTAGAATTGCTGCCTCAGCATAATAGTCTCTTACGGCTGTGACAGATTTAGCTCTCATTCCTCATTCATTCCCGCAAACTTCTCTGCCTTTGGTGTTAAGTTTTGCTTCCTGACACATATCTTTTTCCAAAATGTTTTAATCACGATGTTGTAATTCCCTCTGAGGTCCCCAAAGTCCTCTAGCACAGGTGAAAAACACATGAAATAATAGATTAGTAGAAAGATGAACTTTGAAATTTGGAAGTAAAAGACTTCCACAGGAGGCATTGATGTGCTAATTTATTGCTATGTGATTTGGGGCAAGTCATATGCATATGCCCTGACTTTATTATCTGTAAAATGGGAAAATGAAAACATCATTGGAGCCTTGGAACTCCAACTTCTTGACTTTAGTGCTCAGACTGGAAATAAAGACCTTTTTGCATGTTATCGAAAAGCTGCTTTGGCTTGGCACCTGTAGCTAAGTGGTTAGGGCACTGGCCACATGCACCAGGACTGGCAGGTTCAAACCAGCCCAAGTCTGCTGAACAGCAATGACAATTGCAACAGCAGAAATAGCTGGGCATTGTGGTGGGTGCCTGTAGACCCAGCTACTTGGGAGGCTAAAGCAAGAGAATCGTTTAAGCCCAAGAGTTTGAGGTTGCTGTGGGCTATAACACAGGGCGGCACCTGTGGCTCAAAGGAGGGGCTCCGGCCCCATATGCTGGAGGTGGCGGGTTCAAACCCAGCCCCGGCAAAAAAAAAAAAAAA